>NW_011494846.1:2941755-2949143 GCF_000754665.1 Bison bison bison | reverse complement strand
ACTACATCATGAGAAACGCTGGGCTGGATGAAGCACAAGCTGGAATCAAGATTGCTGGGAGAAATTTCAATAACCTCAGATATGCAGATGACACCACCCTTATGGCAGAAAGTGAAGAGGAACTAAAAAGCCTCTTGATGAAAGTGAAAGAGGAGAGTGAAAAAGTTGGCTTAAAGCTCAACATTCAGAAAACAAAGATCATGGCATCCGGTCCCATCACTTCATGGGAAATAGATGGGGAAACAGTGGAAACAGTGTCAGAGTTTATATTTTTGGGCTCCAAAATCACTGCAGATGTTGACTGCAGCCATGAAATTAAAAGATGCTTACTCCTTAGAAGGAAAGTTATGACCAACCTAGATAGCATATTCAAAAGCAGAGACATTACTTTGCCAACAAAGGTCCATCTAGTCAAGGCTATGGTTTTTCCAGTGGTTGTGTATGGATGTGAGAGTTGGACTGTGAAGAAAGCTGTGCGCTGAAGAATTGATGCTTTTGAACTGTGGTGTTGGAGAAGACTCTTGAGAGTCCCTTGGACTGCAAGGAGATCCAACCAGTCCATCCTAAAGGAGATCAGCCCTGGGATTTCTTTGGAAGGAATGATGCTGAAGCTGAAACTCCAGTACTTTGGCCACCTCATGCGAAGAGTTGATTCATTGGAAAAGACTCTGATGCTAGGAGGGATTGGGGGCAGGAGGAGAAGAGGACAACAGAAGATGAGATGGCTGGATGGCATCACCAACTCGATGGACATGAGTTTGAGTGAACTCCAGGAGTTGGTGATGGACAGGGAGGCCTGGCATGCTGCGATTCATGGGGTCACAAAGAGTCAGACACAACTGAGCGACTGAACTGATTAAACACCTCTGTTTTATGCCCTTGTTTGTATGTATGTCATATTTCACAACTGAATACTTCAATTATCTAAGACAAAAAAGTAGAGCCACTAGATTGCTTCGTTCAAAGAGCATAATTTCTGGTCACTAACTACTGGAGGTGCACTGGAATGATCTGGAAAGATCTAGATCCCACTACCAGAGAGCAGGGGTAATGTCAACAGCAACCCAGAAGTACTCACCAGAAGGAATCAACAAAGGACCTCTCCTGCTCAAATATTTGTCCTACTTCTCCTACCATCCCAGTCATCACTGCACAGAGTTTGTGTTTAACACCAAATGTTTGCAGGGCTCCCAGGTCCCAGCAGAGGGGAGGGGGTGTCTGCCCTCCCGGGAGGCCAGCTTTCTCATTTCTCCATTGCCACAGATGACTAGGGGCAGAGGAGCCAGCTGGGGCCTCAGGACTAGATACATATCCTTGCTGGGTCACGACAGGAGCCTGAGGAAGCTGCCCAGCTCAGGACTGAGAAACAGGAGACTGGTCACGTGTATGGCCCAGTGGAAGGAGGGAGCTTCAGCATTAAAGTTAACAAGGATGGGGCATGTTTACAGGTCTCCAGGGGCAGAGTCTGGACTCTGAATTCTGACCACCCTGACCTCAAACCCCAGCTCTGCCACTCCACAAGGTGTGCCACACTCACAAGGGTGTGCCCTTGTGAAAATCCCAAAGTCAAAGGATCAGGAATAAGGCTTTCTCATCTGCAGTAAACTTGGGACAACAGTTCCTACTCTTTACAGAGATGCTGTAAAGAGAAAGTACAGAAGGAAGCCTCCTGAAACGGGGGAGTGAGAGTGTCAGTCACTCAGTCGTGTCTGACTCTTTGCAACCCCATGGCCCATGGTCTGCCGGGCTTCTCTGCCCATGGGATTCTCCAGGCAAGGATGCTGGAGTTCACTGCCCTTCCCTTCTCCAGGGTACGTTCCCAACCCAGGGGTCGAACTTGGGTCTCCTGCATTGCAGGTGAATTCTCTACCTTCTGAGAAACATGCTGGTAAGTCTGGTAAGTCGCTTCAGTCGTGTCCAACTCTGTGCGACCCCATAGACGGCAGCGTACCAGGCTCCCCTGTCCCTGGGATTCTCCAGGCAAGAACACTGGAGTGGGTTGCCATTTCCTTCTCCAATGTATGAAAGTGAAAAGTGAAAGTGAAGTCGCTCAGTCGTGTCCGACTCTTCGAGACCCCATGGACTGCAGCCCACCAGGCTCCTCCGTCCATGGGATTTTCCAGGCAAGAGTACTGGAGTGGGGTGCCATCGCCTTCTCCAGGAACTCAATAAATGGTGTTTCTTTATCAAAACCCAACAATGCTGGCAGCACTCTTATGGAGGTGAAATGAATCTTGCTGTTTCCCCCCCAACTTCAAACATGGTACAGCTGGTTGACCTCAGGACAATACTTGATGCTTTCTTCTCACTTGATTGGAAAGCATAAAAATACTTATCTCAAAAATTTGGGGGGGAGGGGCTGCCCTGGTGGCTCAGTGGTAAAGAATCCACCTGGCAGTACAGGAGACAAGGGTTCAATCCCTGGTCCAGGAAGATCCCACATGCTATGGAGCGACTAAGCCCGAGCACCACAGCTACTGAGCCTGTGCTCTAGAGCCCGGGAGCTGTGACCACTGAGCCCACGTTCCCTAGAGCCCGTGCTCCACAAGAAAAGAAGCCACTGCAAGGAGAAGCTCGTGCAACGCAACGAGAGAGTAGCTCCCGCTGGCCGCAACCCTATAGAAAAGTTTGAGCAGCAACAAAGACCCAGCACACCCAGAAATAAAAATATATTTAAAAAATGTTTTGGAAATCCTTCACAGGTGATTTAACTTTGTCAACAGAAATACCAATTCCTGTCTCCCAACTTCCTTAAAATGATGAAATGTGAAGATAAATTAAAAATTTGTAAAAGGAAGACACAGAGAACAGACTTGTGCTTGTCAGGGTGGAAGGGGGACTGGGGAAAGGATGGTTTGGGAGTTTGGGATTAGCAGATGCAAACTATTATGTACAGAGTGGATAAACAACAAGCTCCCATGGTATAGTGCAGGGAACTATATTCAACATCTTGTGATATACCATAACAAGAAAGACTATGAAAAAATGTATATGTGCACATATGTATAACTAAAGCACTTTGCTGTACAGCAGAAATTAACATGACATTGTAAATCCACTAAACAATAAAATAAATTGTAAAAAAGAAAAGAACTGGGTTCGAAAAAACTTATAAAAAGAGAGGTAAATTATCTAGTGGTCAATCGGTAAGCACCATGTTAATTAAGACCAATAAAGACACATAATTACCATATAGATTTTCCAAAAGCCCAAATTTAACCCTAAAGCTTCTAGTTCTTTTTTCTATACATCTATGCTTCCCAACGATAACAGACACACATTCTCATCAGTAAAGGTGTAAAAAATTAGTAAAATACCCTCCTCAAAAGGTAGGGAAGTTCAAAAATAAAGATCCTAGATAAAGCATTACACCAACTGATTTGCAAATAATAGCTGACTATGGCGAAATGTTCATATTGTGGATTTCAACTCTCACAGCAGTTTTCTCCTAGCAAGGAGAGTAGGGCAGAGATGACAAATATGATAAAGAGAAAACCAACTGTGTTGTTTTTATTTTTTTTAAATAGACTCTGTTAAGCAGTGACATACACCTTGGTTTAAAGGTCTCATATGGTATGAGACACTTGATGATATTTAGCAGAGACAAGGAGCCAACACCCTATGGCGTTGATCTGGATTTTACTTTGTATAGCGGAGCCACTTCTCAGATCTTTGCAGCTGCTGCCTGTGCTTTTCCCACTGATTCTCAACTATTCTTCTAGAAAGAAGGCACCAAAAGCTCCCAAGAGAACACAGCTCTCCCAACACACCATGTAACTCTTTTCTGCTTCCCCATCTAGAGGGTCATCCCATTACACTTACCATGATGGTGTGTTCTGGAAATCTGGACCGGACCAGCTTCACAAACTCCACAAAATGCTCCGAGTACCCATTGGCCACATCCAGGCAAATAAACTTAACCTGTGGCACAGCTTCCAGGATGTTGCTCATCTTTTCCAGATCATCCTTCCCACTGCCCGAACTCACGGCTACATGCTGTACCGAATAAACCAAGAGGTATAAGACAGGAATGGTAAGTGGCGTTCAGAGGCCAGACCCTGCCTCCATCCACCCTCCAGTTCTGGGGACAGTACCGTGCCCGTCTGAGGTTCACCCTGATCACACACACAGCGGACCGGCTCAAGAAACGTGCAGCAGCAGAGGCAAAGGAGACTCTCACGGTCAGTCATCTAAACTGACCATCGTCTTTTCCAACACTAAACGGCATATAAATGCTAAACTGAGCCCTGCACCTCGGCCACACAATCTCATCCATGGCTTTTGTTCAATTTCCTCAAGCTTTCCACGTGGCCATCAAACCAGTCAATCTTAAAGGAAATCAACCTTGAATACTCATTGGAAGGACTGATGCTGAAGCTTCACTACTTTGGCCACCTGATACGAAGAGCCAGTCTTAGAAAAGACCCTGATGCTCGGAAAGACTGAAGGCAGAAGAAGGGGATGGCAGAGGATGAGATAGTTGGATAGCGTCATCAATTCAATGGGGAGATGGTGAGGGACAGGGATGGCTGGCATGCTGTAGTCCATGGGGTTGCAAAGAGTCGGACCCGACTTGGCAACTGAACAACATCGCCACGTGGAAAGCAGAACCACGTGGAGTGGCTGGTGCAAATTCTCCTCTTGGAGCAGAGGAGAGGCAAGGAGAACCAGGTGACCAGTCTGCTCGGGTTCCTCACGCCCAAGCCGTGGCCTTACCCTGAGCATCCCACTGAGATGGGGGTGGGGGAAGAGAGAGGGAAAGATGTCTAAAACCTCCCTGATAAAACTCCTTCCTGTTTTCATTTTTACTCCCAATACCACATTATCACAACATGCAAACTGTGCTCTCCCAGTGCAGGAGGTCCAAGTTCAACCCCTGGTCAGGGGAACGAGATCCCACGTGATACAACTAAGATCCAGTGCAGCCAAATAAGTATTTTTTAAAAAGAGAGAAGAAAAATGACATACAAGTCTTAATGTCTCCAATAAAAAAGACAAAATGTCCCAAAGCACAAGAATGAACGAGACTGAAAGGATCCTTCCTGTCTGCACTGGGACGTGTTTCCATCTGATGCCGCCACCTCCTCCTCCGTGATACCCTCTCCCCCAACCTTCCTCAGCGCCGGTGCCTCAACCCACCCCTGTGCGGCTCTCAAAATCTGCTCTGTGGGTTTTAGTAGTTTATGCCTCATTAAAACTAGCCTGTGGGACTGTGCCCAGAGTTCGCGTCTCACGTTCTATGATGTATTTATTTTTTATAAATTTAAAATTTGTAAATTCAATATTTTTGCTCACACCTCTAAACTATAAACTGCCGGTGAGCAGCACATCTTACTCTCCTTTGTTAGTCCCCCCAAACCACAAATCACAACTCAACCCCACAGGCTGAGTGTAAAGCGACTGATAATGTGACACACACCGACGCCCACCTTCCCTCCCATGACAGTCTGACCGGTCCCCAAGTCCACAGGTTCTGTCCCTCCCACTCAGCTCTGCTCTCTTTTTAGTCTTTCATTTCTGTTACAGTTTTGCAGCTGGGACTGGAGACTGGTTAGTTTCTCTCAGTGCCACTGGGTTTGCCATGCGTTCCCTTTTTAATGAGCTTTGACTTCGGCGGCAGTGGGGTAGTAAGTGGAATGATCGCCCTTGGTAATGAAAGCCCCGGTTCTGATTCTCAGTGCGCTGCTGGAAACTCACGCTCCCCAAACTTCCTCCAGAGAAGAGGGGGAGGAGGTGAAACAGAGATAATCCATTAGAATAAAGTATGCCAAAAAGAAAAGACTCGAGTGTGAGCCAGAACTATTTTGTCTCTGAAACCACCTCTCCGCCAATCAAAATCCACACACGGTCATGGCACAGCAAAGAAAAATAGCCAGAAACTAGTGTAACTTCAAAAGCGGTACAATATGAAGTCCTTTTCCAATCCAGATGATCTGACCATGGAGGAAACCATCTCCAGTGTAGAGATGTCTCTTCAGTATGGATGCAGGACCACCCAAGCGTGCCAGGATCAAGATGCAGGACCACCCAAAGGTGCCAGGATCAAAGACCGGCATGTTCTACTGGGGCCTTTATTATTTTCAAATCGCCTTTATTTTTTCTCAGTAACAGCTTTATTGAGATCTAGTCACACACACTTCATCTATTTAAAGTGCACAGTTTAGTGGGTTTTAGTATATTCAGTTGTGCAACCGTCACCACAATCAATTCTAGAACATTTCATTGACCCCCAAGAGAAATCTCCACACCCTTTAGTCCTCACTCTCAACTAATCCACTTCTGTCTCTACAGGTTTCCCTTGTCTCAACATTTCATGTAAATAGAATCATATATGGGGCTTTTTGTGTCTGGCTTTTTCACTTAGCAAAATGTTTTTGAAACAAGAGTGAAGCGGACCTTTAAAAGAATGACACAGACCAAGGACACAACACAAACAGTTTTTGTTGTTGCTCAGTCACTAACTCGACTTAGCACGCCGAGGCGACGGTGAGTAAAAGGACGTGTGCTTATCTTCTCCTGAGACAGCATCAACATCACAACTAGCTGCTGAGCCGCCATGGGCAGGAGGACGTTGGAACCCTCAACAAAAGCTGATCAGAACCAAATACGCTCAAGATGGAGAACAAGCAGACTTCCACTAGAAACTGAGCCTGAGCACATGCTCACTGTAACACATCAGCAAGCTAAACGACACACCACAGGCACCGTGACAGTTCCAAGGCCGCCCGTCAAGGACCAAAGAGTTGGCAGTGGCCCAGTTCCTGGAAATCTCCACCCCCTCACTAAAATAGATGGAATAATCCTCCCACTCATTATCCTATGAAATTACCCAGGCCATAGAAGCTAGTGAAAGTGACAAGTTGAAAGTGTTAAGTCACTTAGCTCATTGTGTATAATTCTTTGCGACCCCATGGACTGTAGCCCACCAGGATCCTCTCTGCCCATGGAATTCTCCAGGGAAGAATACGGGAGTGGGTTGCCATGCCCCTCTCCAGGGGATCTTCCCAACCCAGAGATCAAACTTGGGTCTCCCACATTGCAGGCAGATTCTTTACTGACTGAGACAGCAGGAAAGCACCCCATAAAAGCTGCTGCTGCTACTGCTGCTAAGTCGCTTCAGTCGTGTCCAACTCTGTGCGACCCTACAGATGGCAGCCCACCAGGCTCCCCCGTCTCTGGGATTCTCAAGGCAAGAATACTGGAGTGGGTTGCCATTTCCTTCTCCAATGCATGAAAATGAAAAGTGAAAGTGAAGTCGCTCAGTTGTGTCCGACTCTTCGAGACCCCATGGACTGCAGCCTACCAGCCTCCTCCGTCCATGGGATTTTCCAGGCAAGAGTACTGGAGTGGGCTGCCATTGCCTTCTCCACCATAAAAGCTAACCACCC
>NW_011494846.1:2934834-2941655 GCF_000754665.1 Bison bison bison | reverse complement strand
AGGCCATAAAAGCTAACCACACATTTCAAACTTCCCAGGTGACACTAGTGGTAAAAGAAACTGCCTGCCAGTGCAGGAGATGTAAGAGGTGTGGGTTCAATGTCTACATCGGGAAGATCCCCTTGAGAAAGGCATGACAACCCACTCCTGAGTCCTTCCCTGGAGAACCCTATGGACACAGGAGCCTATCAGGCTACAGTCCAGAGACTCGCAAAGAGTCAGACAAAACTGAGGCAACTGAGCACTAGCACCACATTTCAAGGCCACTCTTGCCTTCTGAGATGGCCCACACTCTGTGGTATGTGTTCCTTCCAGATAAATCCGCTTCTTACCTATCTCTTTGGGCTTCCCAGGTGGCATGAGTGGTAAAGGACCTGCCTGCCAATGCAGGAGACATAAAAGATGTGGGTTTGATCCCTGGATCAGGAAGATCCCTGGAGGAGGGCATGGCAACTCACTTCAGTATTCTTGCCTGGAGAATCCCTATGGACAGAAGAGCCTGGTGGGCTACAGTCCATGGGGTCAAAGAGTTGGACACGACTGAAGCCACTTAGCATGCAGCGCACCCATCACTTTGTCTCTCATGAATTCTTTCTGCGATGAAACATCAAGAACTCGAGCTTCATTAGGTCCTGAAACCCCAGGGTGTGAGATCAGTTGAAAGCCCGTGGGTTTGGTTGGGTTTGAGTCCCAGCTATGTGGGTCCAAGTCCCAGTCTGAGGTGAACAGTTTCATTTCCAAGGTTCCTTCATGTTGTAGCATGAATCAATACTGTATTGCCCTTAGCTGAATATTCCGCCCTATGGGTATACTAGGTTTTGTTTGTTTGGTCATCAGCTGATGGGCACTTGGGTTGTCTCCACCATTTGGCTACTGTGAATACTGCTACTGTGAACATCTGTGTGGGCTTCTCTGGTGGTTCAGATGGCAAAGAATCGGCCTGCAATGCGGGAGACATGAGAGACCTGGGTTCGAGCCTTGGGTTGGGATGATCCCCTGGAGGAGGGCACGGCAATCCACTCAACTATTCTTGCCTGGAGAATCCCCAGGGACAGAGGACCCTGGTGGTCTGCAGTCCATGGGGTTGTAAAGAGTCAGACATGACTGAGCGACTAAGCATGCCTCAATATCTGTGTATAAGGTTTTGTGTGAACATGTATTTTTACACCTGTTGGGTCTATTCTAGGAATAGAATTGTTAGGTGACATGGTAACTCCTATGCTGAACCTTCTGAGAAATGGCCGGACTGTTT
Organism: Bison bison bison; assembly: GCF_000754665.1. Classification (NCBI taxonomy): domain Eukaryota; kingdom Metazoa; phylum Chordata; class Mammalia; order Artiodactyla; family Bovidae; genus Bison; species Bison bison. The sequence goes on along the minus strand of NW_011494846.1, from coordinate 2,940,403 downwards.
TCCAAAGCAGTGGCACCATAATACAATCCCACCAGCCATGTCGAGGGTTCCCATTGCTGCACACCCACACCAATACTTTGTGCTATCTGCCTTTCTCACTGAAGTCATCCTGGAGAGCATGCTGTTTATTCTGCTGCCTTTCTCACTGAAGTCATCCTGGAGAGCATGCTGTTTATTCCGCTCCATCATATTCAGCTCCAATTATAACTTATTATAATTAGATGGTTTTTTTTTCTAGATAAAAGGCATGTTTGGAACAGACTCAATCCCTGGCAGGATTGACCTTGCTGGGACCTCCACAAGCTCTCATGACAAAACACTTCACTTTCCAAGGGAAAAAAATAGGCTCCTTATAGGTAAATCATATTTTTTAAAAGGAGTACAGAACAGGTTTCCTTGGCAAATTCCTAGCACCAATCAAGGGCTGGGGACTCACTATCGCCTTCCCCAGTTTCTCTTTGGGACTGTGTCTGTTGTTATTGCTCAGTTGCTAAGTTGACTACAGAGCACCGGGCTTCCCTGTCTTTCACTATCTCCTGGGAGTCTGTGTCTCTATCTGCTGCCAACTCAAATCCTTTTGACTACCCTGATGATTTCCTTTCCAGGGCAACAAAGGCCATTTATAACCAGCGTAGAGTCTTACCTGCAGGCATTCTGGGTGATTAGCTGCAAAGAGCTTCCAGTCATCCAGGGTATAATGCTTGTGAATCGCTGTAAACATGGAGTGCTAGGAAACAAAATGGAAAGGCACCGTTAGGACGAGAAGTCAAGGGAGCCCTGCCCCGCCTTCCTCCATATGGCGAGGTTAAACCAGCAACACAAAACCATCCAGTGTTCCAGCCATTCACGCTTCGCTTGCTTTGAATGTGCTCCGAGGAGCCCCAAACAGAGGAAGGTGTAACCAGGGAAATCACAGGACCGTGTTCCATTCTAATCTCATCAGCCAACACAGCATTCAAGATGTAGGAGGCAATGCCAAGAAGCAGGGGTGGGAGAGGATAGGAGAGGGTTCTGAGAGCCCTGGTCCAGCCCACACGTGACAGGCCAAGAGCAGCACAGAGGGCTGGTCTCCTGCTGGTCAGCAGCACAGCCCGAAGGCAAAGTGATGCTTCTTCTTCTTGTTCAGTGGCTATGTCACGTCTGACTCTTTGCAACCCCATGGACTGCATCATGCCAGGCATTCCTGTCCACTTTCTCCCAAAGTTCACTCAAACTCACGTCCATTGAGTTGGTGATGCCATCCAACCATCTCATCCTCCTCTGTTGCCCACTTCTGCCCTCAATCTTTTCCAGCATCGGGGTCTTTTCCAATGAGTCAGCTCTTCACATCAGGTAGCCAAAGTATTGGAGCTTAGTGATGCTTGCTGCTGCTGCTGCTAAGTCGATTCAGTCATGTCCAACTCTGTGTGACCCTATAGACGGCAGCCCACTAGGCTCCTCTGTCCCTGGGATTCTCCAGGCAAGAACACTGGAGTGGGTTGCCATTTCCTTCTCCAATGCATGAAAGTGAAAAGTGAAAGTGAAGTCGCTCAGTCATGCCCGACTCTTTGCGACCCCATGGACTGCAGCCCACCAGGCTCCTCCGTCCATGTGATTTTCCAGGCAAGAGTACTGGAGTGATGCTTAGTCAACCCAAAAGAACCTCAGCTTCTATGCGAAAGCTTCTCTTTGTGTTCACGATCTAAACATTTCCTGATAAAAGCTAAACCCATCCATCAGGCAGCTGGTATTCTTGAGGGAAGGAAGTACATAAATCCTAATTCTAAAACTATGACCATCAACCCAGTAAGGGTTTACTGAACATCTATTTTGCGCAAGAACTTCACATACGTTATTTCATGTACTTCTCAGAACAACTTTGTACAACAGCAGTAACTTCGTGGGCAAAGACAGGACTTAAGAAACTGACATTTAAGAAACTTAACAACTGCTTGGCCAAAAGTGGGGCAAAGGACAGAATCAAACTCAAATCTGAATCCAGAACCCAGGCTCCTCCTCCTCCTGTATAGGGGCCTCACTCCTAACTTCTCTCAGTCTATCTCCCCCATTAAAAAATTCTCTGACTTTACTGATGCACGGAACTAACTCAGCATTCTAGAAATGGAAAATTCATAGGACCCACACATGATTAGCTATTTCAATGAACACTGTTTCATTTATGGAAAGTCTTTCCTGTGCAAATGGGAAGAGCCTAGCAAGTTCTCTGTTTCTCATGAAACAGTAATCTGATATGTGAATTAATCAGGGCTATTAATCACTCCCTGATTCCATGCACTTTTACACAAATACAGAATTCATGAAGAGCAATGGCTGATCACAGCAGAGTGAGGGAAAGATAGGGAGAAAAAAAAACACAAATTCCTTTTCCAATTAATTTGTTAGCCTCCGGCCCAAAGCTCAATGGGGGCTGAGGGCGGACAGATGATGCAACTGATCCTGGACTCAGACCTCAGGCAGACCACCCCCTACACTATTTGGTGAGTTTATAATTTGTTTGAAAATCTTCCTTCTAATCACTGGCTAATAATGAATCCCAGCACCTCCTGAGGTTAGTCATGCTGCCCACAGCAAGAAGCTCTTTCAACTAATTGGATTTATCTTTTCACTTGGCAGGCATTGTCTACGGAAATAGATGCACAGACTCTGAGCATCAGAAGCGCACATTTCACATCGATGATGAGTTAAGATGCACTGAACCTTGAATCCAATGCAGAGGCAGATGCATGAGATGAAGGTTCTGCCCACAGTAACTTTGCCTTTATTTTCCCAAGCCCAGGATACTAGTCCCTTTACAGGCAGAAGGACAGCAGCCAGCTCCAGGGACCTTGAGCTTATATGAGTACTATTATCTGCCAGTGTAAGTTGGGAGGCAGGTCCCTGATGCTAGAGCCAGTCTGGGTTTGCATCTCGGCTCTACGAGATTTCGGCTTTGCTGAAATGCCTTGGGCCAAGTGACCTCTCCTCTCTGTCTCTGGTGGAGTTGCGACCACCTCCTCCACATTCCATCCAGTTCTTGGCACCTAAGGTTTCTATACTGTGATATAATAAATGCTACAGAGCAAAGGGATTCTGTCTTTTTAAAGGTGCCGTCACTCTTCTACGAAATACAACACTTATCTAACATTATAATATGGCATGACATCCGACTTCGTTTTGTATCTCTAATTTCCAAAACTATCACAGGCATTTTCAAGGAAGAAATGGATGCCGGTCTGAAACTGAGCGAGGTCTTGTGAGGCTTCTGGGCACAGCTTTTCAGTGTCCCCCATTGCTTTGATTATAGCAAACAGCCTTCCTCAGCCTCCATGACCTTCCCTGAGCTCCAATGGGCAGATTCAGTTACTGATCAGGCAAGAGAGGGGAGACCAGGGAGCAACAAACAGGGAAGAGCAGCCTGGGAGCAAGGTCTTGTTTCCCCATCAAAGGATACACATGACTATATCTTTGAGCTATTTTTCGGATACTGAAACACCTACCAGGTGGGAGAAGTTAATGATTAAGGATGGTATGCTGCCTACACTCCTGGTGGCTCAAACAGTAAAGAATCCGCCTGCCAGTGCAGGAGACACGGGTTCGATCCCTGGGTCAGGAAGACCCCTAGAGAAGGGAATGGCAACCCACTCCAGTATTCTTGCCTTGAGAATTTCATGGACAGAGGAGCCTGGTGGCCTACCGTCCAGGGGCCGCAAGAGTCAGACACGACTGAGTGACTAACACCACTTCTCACGCTGCCCACAAGCCTGTAGACCGCAGACAATTGGACCTGAAGGTTGAAAACATTGACTCCTATGTACCTCGCCACCAACCCATCAGAAGAATGTCTGAGAGCTGATCACACCCTCTTTGAACAATTACTACAAAACCTGTCACTATCTTCCCCAAGTGCAGACACACAGTTTTGAAGACATTAGTCCACTGTGTCCCCCTTTGCCTGGCAAAGCAACAAGTGTGTTAGTTGCTCAGTCAGTGACACCGTGAACTATAGCCCCCAGGCTCCTCTGTCCATGGAATTCTCCAGGCAAAAATACTGGAGTGGGTTGCCATTTCCTTCTCCAGGGGATCTTCCTGACCCAGGGATCGAACCCAAGTCTCCTGCACTGCAGGTAGATTCAATGGCAAAGCAATAAAGCTATCCTTTTCCACTTCACCCAAAACTCCCCATCATGGGATACATACGACAATATCTTTGAGCTATTTTGCAGATACTTGAAACACCCTCCAGGTGGGAGAAGTTAATGATTAAGAACGGTCTCCAAGATTTGATTGGCACCAATGTAAAAAGAAGCTGAGCTTTGGGCATCAGATCTAGACCATCTCAATGAATACAAAGTCCAGACTCCACCTACCTTCTGATGGAAGAGAGAAAAAGAAGGGCCTCCAGCAACAATCAGACTCAGAACCAATTAGTTTGGCCAAAGTGAATGACCTGAAATGTCTCGCTTTTCTCCTCTCCCCTATGTATGACAACCTGTCCAGTGTGAGCGCCAGAGGGAAAAAGCCCACTGTCCTACCTGTGACATCACCACTGCCATCTCAAACGTCCCCACGGTGTCCATGTTGGCCACAATGATGGGAATCCCCGAGTAGGTCTGTTTCGAGTTCCGAAATGTGAAGGTTCGCTCAAGGTCCACCTATTGCAAGAGGAAAAAGAAGTCTTTGGTTCTTTATGTGATTGGGGCAGAATTTCTAGAGTTTGGAGCGAATGAAAAGACACAAAGGAAGTGTATGTCCCTGGGTCCTCTTAGGGGTTGGGCCAGGGGCTCCAAACACAAGCGAGTCCCTAAGGAAATGGAATCATGGGTTGTTATCCAGGTGCAAAAACTGAACCGAGCTCCTTACAATCCTCAAGAAACCAGGACAAGGCACCGCATGTTCTGCCATCAAGCCCAGCCTCCAAACTGGAAGCTCTCTCCTTCAATAGCCTCTCCCATCCCCCGCCACCTTCTGTCCCCAGCCTGCTTCATGCCAGCCCCAAACATCCACACACAAGTCACTGTTCTCCACTTCTGGAGGGACGGTTCCCCTTCTGGGAAAATCCACTCCAGTCTCCCCTGCCATTCAAGACCCTCCCTTTAATTCCCACCTTCAGAGAGAACTAGGCCTTCACCCTGCAGTCAGCTGCAACCCCCATTAATCCCTTTGCCCTTCAACCTTCTCCACTGTTTCAGGACTACCAGCATCTTTCAAAGATAGCCATGTCTGTGCACATAACCACTGGTTTCTGATTTGCAAATACAGCTCCAATTCTACCCTAATTCCAGCTTCAGGGTATTTATGACTAACTCAAGTGATCGGGAATCCAGAATGAGAGCTAAGCCAGGAAGGCGGGCTCAGCAAAAGCAGTGAGTAGGGCCAGGTGTTCGCCAAGAGCTGCTGCTGCTAAGTCACTTCCGTTGTGTCCGACTCTGTGCGACCCCATAGACGGCAGCCCACCAGGCTCTGCCGTCCCTGGGATTCTCCAGGCAAGAACACTGGAGTGGGTTGCCATTTCCTTCTCCAATGCATGAAAGTGAAAAATGAAAGGGAAGTCACTCAGTCGTGTCCGACTCTTCGTGACCCCATGGACTGC
>NW_011494846.1:2934380-2934734 GCF_000754665.1 Bison bison bison | reverse complement strand
AGACGGCAGCCCACCAGGCTCTGCCGTCCCTGGGATTCTCCAGGCAAGAACACTGGAGTGGGTTGCCATTTCCTTCTCCAATGCATGAAAGTGAAAAATGAAAGGGAAGTCACTCAGTCGTGTCCGACTCTTCGTGACCCCATGGACTGCAGCCTACCAGGCTCCTCCGTCCACGGGATTTTCCAAGCAAGAGTACTGGAGTGGGGTGCCATTGCCTTCTCCACGCCAAGAGCTAGCAGAATTGAAATCATGGTCTCAACCTGGGCCAGATCCCCGGCTGCCATACAAAAGCAGCCATGTATGTGCCCAGATGCAGTGCTCATCCTACGCCTGCTCTTATCTAAGTGCTCTGCT
>NW_011494846.1:2926509-2934280 GCF_000754665.1 Bison bison bison | reverse complement strand
CAATTGTTAACTTTCATTAGAAGCAATGACAACTAGACCTGCATATATACAGATACAAAAGATAAAGTACTTGCTTTGACATACTGAGCAGCACACACACACACACACACACACACACACCACCATAGGCTCCACTTCCCAGGCTGGTTTCTGGCTGGGTTTGGCCAATGGGGTCACTGGTGGGGCAAGGGAGGAGACAGGCCTGGGTCCAAGAAGAGTAGTTCTGCAGAACCCCTCGGCCCTGGCCTGCCAGGTCATGGTTCTAGCTCACAGAGTGATCCCAGGCCTTGGGACCCTCCCCTTTGGAAGTGGTTTCTCTGCAGCCAATCTCTGGGGTCCCTCGTATCCCCTCTGGCATCTCTGCTGAGCCATGCTGCCTCGCATTAAATTTCCTGTTTTAAATATTCAGTCCTGTCTGTTTCTTTAGTCAGACCCTGCGGGACACGGCCCGCACAGAAGCAAGGGGACGCTTTCCCAAGGAGAACTGGCAGCACAAACCCAGGTGTGAATCCTAAGCTGCCGCAAGAATCTGGACCTACATTAATCCCAGCTGACTAAAGACCACGGCAATAATCATTTCCTACCAGTGTTTATCTAGAGCCTTTTATTTTTCGTTGGAAGTAACTTTCTCTTCTTTTAAATTTATTTTTTAATAAAAATTGCTTTACCCTGTTGTGTTGGCTTCTGCCATGCACCGTGAATTGGTCATAATTATATTCTCCCACCCCTCGTCCATCCCATCCTTCTAGGTCATCACAGAGCCAGGCTTAGCTCCATGTAATATAGCAATTTCCCACTAGCTATCTGTTTTACACATGACAGTGTACACATGGCTTCCTTGATGGCTCAGTTGGTAAAGAATCCGCCTGCAGTGCAGGAGACTCTGGTTTGATTCCTGGGTTGGGAAAATCCGCTGGAGAAGGGATAGGCTACCCACTCCAGTATTCTTGGGCTTCTCTTGTGGCTCAGCTGGTAGAGAATCTACCTGCAATGCAGGAGACCTGGGTTCAATCCCTGGGTTGGGAAGATCCCCTGGAGAAGGAAATGGCAACCTGCACCAGTATTCTTGCCTGGAGAATCCCATGGGCAGAGGAGCCCAGTGGGCTACAATCTATGGGGTCGCAAGAGTTGGACATGACCTAGTGACTAAACCACCACTACCACCACCAGTGCATACACGTCAATGCTACTTTCTCAGTTTGCCCCACCCTCTCCTTCAGCCGCTATGTCCACAAGTCCCTTCTCTACATCTGTGTCTCCATTCCTGTCCTGCAAATAGGTTCCTCAGTACCTGAGTCAGTGGTAGTGAGGTGGATAAACCTAGAGCCTGTTACAGAGTTAAGTGAGTCAGAAAGAGAAAAACAAATACCGCATAGTAACATGCATACACAGAATCTGGAAAAAACGGTACCGATGAACCTATATGTAGGAAGTAACTCTCGCTTTGCCATCAGCATGTCAAGACACCAGGAGACACCTATTTGTAGGAAGTAACCCTCGCTTTGCCATCAGCATGTCAAGACACCAGGGGACACCTAGGTCTTTTGGCCTTTTCACATCTCCTGTTCCTCCACACACAGAAGGCTTCCTGAGCCAATGAGGTCATCAACATGACGACATCGGCCTTAAACAGCATCAGCGAGGGGAAAAGAGATGCTTGACTGCGGGGGCACTGGTGGGAGGCGGCACATCCCTTTCCCCCACTTCCTTTATTACCATGCTTGGTTCTACTTCAGTAAAGCAAGTTCGATCTGCATCCTGAAAGATAACTGATGGGAACTATTAATGGCACCCTTCTGGGCTGCTAATGGCCCTCTAACATTTTGGCTTCGCACAATCAGGATTTCTTGGTCTCTAATTACTAATACTCCTTCCAAGAAGCATGGGAATAGCGGCTACACTCTGCACCTGGCTGAGCTCACAATGGTATTTTTTTCTCCTTGGCACTCCAAAAACCTATAGGCAGTAGGCAAAAAGCTGTTCTCCGTGGAAGAGGTCAGCCTTGACAATGAACCCTTCCCCTCATGTCTAGTCTCTTCCACGTGGCAGTCTATGCAATCCTTAATTCTGGGAATGAGAAATAAAATATCTGCTCCGACCTTATGTACACGGACAGAAAGACACACACACACACACACCCCCTAAAACAGACCAGTTGTTTGCTGAGAGAAATATTTTAAATATCCTAGCCACTAGAAACTAAACTTGGCATTTAATCTGCCACAGCTGGTCAAGGCACCAAATATAGCACCTCCAAACCCCCTCTCTGCCAAGGCTGATTTGAAAGGGCACATAAAGTAATAAGCCACCCCTCCTCCACCTCAAAAATACATGTTTCTATTGCCCTTGCTTCCCTGGTGTCTCAGACGGTAAAGAATCTGCCTGCAAGGCAGGAGACCCAGGTTCAATCCCTGGGTCAGGAAGATCCCCTGGAGAAGGGAATGGCAACCCACTCCAGTATTCTGGAGAAGCCCACAGACAGTGGGCTATAGCCCATGCAGTCGCAAAGAGTCAGACACGACTGGGCAAACACACTTTCACTTTTATCACAGTCAGCCCTACAGCCCATTGTTTGAGGGCCCAAAAGTACAACCAGAAGCCCATCTACCACATTTCTAAATATCTCAATGCCAGGAGCAATGTGTAAGAAGCTGCTGCACAAATTTTGCTCCGTCCTCCTTCCTGGACAACAGTTTCATTCAGGGCCTAGAAAGCACTAGAACATGGCATCATGGGAGCCAGTCCTGGCCATCTCCTCTCGCACACATCCTTTTGTGCACGCAGGGACACTTCAGTCTACATGCTAACCTCCACGTCCACACGCCTATCCCTCAAACAGCAGTGACCTGGCCACTCTCTGAGATAGAGAGGCGAGCATCTGAGCAGCATGGCTGGCCCTTAGAAAGCACACCCCGGGAAGACTCCCCACCCCTACCCCCTTGCCCTCTTGCCCTGCGCAGGCCCTGGAATCAGTTCAAAGTCATCTGGGCAGGAAATCCAGGGTTCTGAGTATCTAGAGCACGGCCCAGAGGGAAAGGCCCAGCCTTCAGCTCTGTCCAATGAGGAGGGGACAAAAATGGGGTCTGGGGCAGGGGCCTCTTTGGCCTAAGTCTATGGATGGTGCCAATTAAAGCAATTCTCTGACTGCGTTACTTGGTACCTATAAGGTTACTTGCTTACCTTGGACTATAAGCGCAGGGCAATGCCTTTCCCCTCTGTGGTCCGAGTGGCTCAAAAGGGTGCAAATAATTCATGTCTGGCTAAGGGTAAGGATGGGATTGTGTTTTGGCTCCCAGTCTCTCAGGGCACTGTGTGGTGGGCCCCAGCCCGGCCCTCTGAATGTGCCTGGCCCCCTGGATGTTTCACCATCACGTGTCAGGATTCAGGGAAGCACGTGTAGTCGCATACCACCACCAAACCACAGTGCTCCACTGTGGAAAGGCTCCAGTGGCCAGCCCCGGCGCCTGTGTGCGCATCAGAATCACGCACGATGATTCCCAAAATACACATGCTCAATCCGCCCCAACCTCCTAAATCAGAACCTTTGTGATGGAGACACTGTGTGTACCTAGGAATGTCTTCCTAGGTGATTCTGATGCATTCATGAAAAGCAAGCCTAGTCAAATCCTCCAATGTTACACAGCCACATTTACAGAGGCTTTTACAGCTGGACTCTCTCTTCCAAAAGGCACTGAAATACCAACCAGTTCAGTACCTGTGAACATGACCTTTTTGGAGATAAGCTCTTTGTGGGTAATCAAGGTAAGATGAGATCATTAAGGTAGGTCCCACTCCAGTATGACTGGTGTTCTTATAAAAAGGGGGAATTTGGACAGAGACACAGCAAGGGAGAATGTTGATTGACGGGGAAGGCAGAGACTGAACAATGCTTACAGCCAAGGAATAACCAGGCTGTGCGGCAACAACATGAAGGCAGGGGAGAGGCAAGGAAGGTTCTCCATCACAGCTCTCAGCAGGAACCCACCCTGCTCACATCTTGACCTGGGGCTTCCAGAACTGAGAGACAATAAACCCCTGTTGTATGAGTCAGCCAGTCTGTGGTTCTTTGTTACAGCAGCCCCAGAAAAAACAGAGCCCAGGTAATAACACAATTGGCTCAGAGCCTGGAAGAACCCAGGTCTCCTTTCTTCCAGCCAATATCCTCTCTACTCTGCCATGGTCTTGTTCCTCTCAGGCCAGCCTGCTGTCCATGGAAGCTGGACCAGAACTCACCAGAGCTGGTTCATTTCTCACTGGACCTCTGGTGAGAAAAAGACTATGGAGCATTTAGGAGACTGATCACTCATTGGGTTATGTCTTGTCTGTCCCAGCCCAAGTGACCGGTTTTCCACTGCAAACTCCTCACTGTCCGACTTCCAACATTATGGTTGTGCTGTTAGGTTTGTGGTTTTCTTTAAACATCTTACTAGCTTAAGGACAAGGATGGGACACTGGAGCAAGGAATGGGTCCCAAAGAAGAAAATTCTCAGGCAGTCAGGGAGGAGGTCACCCCCTCAGTGTGGCAGAGGTCCTGCTCAACCAACATGTCACTTCCTCTGAAAACACTACCTAAATGCAGCCCCATGGCCCTCTATTCCTGTGGCCCAAGGACTTATGAAGACAGGAGCATGGACAACAGAGGGACAGCTGACGATGACTGTTGATGTGGTACAACCACAGGAAGGCCACCTAGGCTGTCTCCACCTGTACCTTAGCCTCCGGGAGCTGATCTCAAGTTCATTTCATGTGACACTTGTGGCAATGCCCTGGAAGGAGCACTAAACTTGAGTGGGAGGGCACCCTGCCTTTCTCCCCATTTCCTGCTCACTTGTCTGGTGGATCCAGCAGCTGGTCCAGCTCTGAGCAAAACTGCTGCAGAGATGAATCTTGTCAACAGTCACCAGGCTCCCTTCCCAGCCAGACTGCTATCATGGGGGCTGTTTGCTCTCCTGGCTCCGCTCACATCTGCTCTCGTGAGCCCGGCCATTTACCATTTAGTTTCAAATTTACATTCAGGTATCCCTGTGCCTGCGGGCATGCACTTCAGGATTATACCTGGTCGTACAATGCAAAGTTTTCATCTGCCTATGGGAAACTTCAGGCATCCACAGCCGACTGAGCACAACTTGAGAGGAGGTTAGAGGTCCTCCTAGATCCCTCAATATCAATGAAGCAGGCAGTCAGGTGATGGGGGTGGCCAACAGGTAGCTAAACCATGATGGTATCCAAATGGGCTTCCCTGGTGGCTCAGACGGTAAAGAGTCTGCCTGCAATGCAGAAAACCCGGGTTTGATCCCTGGGTTAGGAAGATCCCTTGGAGAAGAAAATGGTAACCCACCCCAGTATTCTTGCCTGGAGAATCCCATGGACAGAGGAGCCTGGCAGGCTACAGTCCATGGGATTGCAAAGAGTAAGGCACAACTGAGCAAATTTACTTCCTGCTACTGCTAAGTCACTTCAGTCGTGTCCAACTCTGTATGACCCCATAGACGGCAACCCACCAGGCTTCACCATCCCTGGGATTCTCCAGGCAAGAACACTGGAGTGGGTTGCCATTTTCTTCTCCAATGCGTGAAAGTGAAAAGTGAAAGTGAAGTCACTCAGTTGTGTCCTTCTCTGACTGCAGCCTACCAGGCTCCTCCGTCCATGGAGTTTTCCAGGCAAGAGTACTGGAGTGGGGTGCCATTCACTTCCTAGATCCCACAATATCAATGAAACAGGCAGTCAGGTGATGGGGGTGGCCAGCAGGCAGCTAAGCCATGATAGGAACCAAATGGAAAGGCAACACCAGTTAATTCAGGTTTCCAGGAAGGGAGCTGGTAAACTCCCACAAACATGGAAATATGAAAACACTTCTCAAGGGCACCGAGATCTCACTGCTGTGTGTGCATGTAGATTGCAATGTATCATGGGAAGCTGGGACATTCACAGCTTCAGTCAGCCCAAATTACGAAACCAAATGACTCAAGACAACATCATACTATTCCCTGGAAAAGAGTAATTCATTCTAGTGCAGAAGAAGAAGGGGGTGACAGAGGATGAGATGGTTGGATGGCATCACCGACTCAAGGGACATGAGTTTGAGCAAACTCTGGGAGATAGTGAAGGACAGAGAAGCTTGGTGTATTGCAGTCCGTGGGGTTGCAAAGAGTCAGACACGACTAAGCGACTGAACAACAACAACAAACATAAAATCTGAATGTTTTACCTTTACAAGAGGTTTCCTGCTTCAGAAAATACACATAATACATCCTTGCTTTAAATATATGATTTTTCTCAAGATAACTTTTTCTTTACTAAGTGAATTGTGACCCAATATTTAGATTATTGCGGCCACCAAATTATTAGTCTGCCCCAAATCCCCACATCTCGTCTCAGTGTGGACTCAGGTACCAGCTACTGCTGGGACTTCAGCAGTCTGGGCCTGCCATCCAAGCTGTTCATTGTTCTTCTAAGTGAAGGGGCAGGAAGAGAGCTGACCAATCCAGAGTGAAAAGTGTTACTCATTCCCCGCCTCTTCCAGTCTGGGCTCCAGCTGCCAACCCTCCAGCTTGAGAAGGTGAGTTGATTAGTTCTGATTATTGGCTAAAGCAGGAGGCTTCTAGTTAATTCAAACAAGCCCTCAGCTGGCAGCACCAGGCATTGCAGTTAGGAGTCCCAGCCGGCGCAGGCAGGCAGGCAGCCCAGATCCTCGCAAGGGGATTTATTTATGGTCCTGGAAGGGGGGTGGGGGGAGAAACCTATGCTGGCTCAGCCTCCCCCTGTTTACTTGTGCAACCCCTGCCTCCGGACACAGCAGTTTCCTCACCTTCCTCTCCAGCTCGAAGCCCCAAGCAAAGCCATCATCACCCATATACACATCTCCAGGGGATTCTGCCTATCTGTGCAACTAGTTTATCCTTCAAGACTTGACCTTCCTCCTGCCCCCACCCTCTAGCTCTTTCCAGTCTGGTCTCCACATGTTCCTCGGGCTTTGCTCTCATTATTAAGGCAGAATGGGCAAAACTGCCCCCACCCCTGCCCCTCAGCGGTCCCATTAGCCCCCACACCCGCACCCCAGTGTTTCCAGCTTCTGGAAGACTGGGTTGGACTCCAGCTGTCCAGTAAGGGGGTGCCGCCAGGCACAGGTCCCCAGCCTCTCTCCCAGAAGTCACTGGAACGCAGAAGGTAAACCCTGAACTTTTGCCCCGGAGTTTCCCTGAGTTTCAGACCTCCTAAAATAAATTCCATGGCTGGACCTAATACTAAAGCAGTCAGAGTTCTCCGCAGAGAGACGCTGCCAAAAAAATCCCCGTCCCTGTACACCTGGGCTCCGCTGCGTCCTTTTCACCCTATATACACCCCTCAACCGGCCCCTGCCCTCGCCGTCACTCTTTCTGAATCAGCTGACCACTTGGTCTTCGCTCCTCTGGGGTTTAGTTCCGTGGTGCCTTTCCCCTCGCCGCCCCAACCGGACGCATTGAGGATCTTAGGCCGGAGTCGGACCCTTAAGGACAACTCGGACCTCTTACAGACACCTCCTGTCCTGGGAGGGGACCAGCTGGCTTTCCCTCTCTCCGGTGGTGAGAAGAGCAGAAGGGGTCGGCGTCCCACCCACCCCCAGACACACAAAAAAGCAGGTGAGGTGGGCGCACAGTACAGCGCCTCTCACCCACCTCCCCCGCGCCACCCCGGAAAACAAACAAACAAACAATCCCGCACCAATGCGGCTTTCGAAGGGCCCCACCTCGGCTCTACTCTTGAGGCTGCTTCGTTTGGGTCGGAGCAGGAC
>NW_011494846.1:2917503-2926185 GCF_000754665.1 Bison bison bison | reverse complement strand
GGGCCGCCCCCAGCCGCTCTCGGCCTTGCCCCGCGCTCCGGAGGCCCCGCCCCCAACGGCGGCGGCCGAGGTAAAGAGCGGATCCGGGGACTGACGCGGTGCGGACAGACCAGATGGACGCTAGGAAGTCCGCTTGTGTGACTCTTCTAGCCGCTGCCCGCCCCTGTTTACGGGCGTGCTCACTGCGGTGACCAACGTATGTGTGTGGGGGGAGGAGGAGTGCACACCGTCTCGTCTGTCACCGAGGTCCCCTGTAGGGAGGAGACTTGGCCTGTGACCCCCTCACCCACGGAAAAGTCCACTCCTTGAAAGGCTTCCCTTCTTTCCTTTCAAGCCCCGTGTGCCCGTCAGGTGCTGAGTCACACCTCTCACATGACAAAACCGAAGAAACCCTTGGGAAGGTGGAGAGAATTGGGAAAAGAGAGTGGGCAGGTGACTCTAGCCGTGGTGGACTTGTTGAGGCAATCTTTGTGTTCCCTTTGGATTTCACGAGTTTGTATTAATCTAAAAGCGTGACGTCTGTAGTCGGCGGAGATCCTGAGATTCTAGGGACCTTAGTCCTCCTGAGAATGAGTGATGTCAGTTTATTTTTAGTCCACTTGTTGACCACGCTGAGCCGTCATTATGCATTAGGAATGTGCTTAAGTGCCCGCCCTGCACCTGCTCATTCACTTGCACAACAGCCCAAGGAAGAAGGAGCCGGTTTGCAGATACGGAACTTGAGGACATATAAAGGAAATGACTTGCCCAAGGTTATAGTAAAGTTAAATAGAAATCTCTCAGTCCTTAAAACTTATTACAACCTTAGCTAAAGCTGCTTTTGTCTTGGAACCTCTCTCTGCCTGGGTTCAAAACCTGACCCCACCACATGCTAGCTGGATGACCATGGGGAAGCCACTTAATTTATCTAAACCTGTTTTCTCATAAGTTAGATGAAAAACATTTAACGCTATCCTCTCCCACGTTTGGGAGAGAATTAAATTGTTTGTTCTTGTGGGTTTCCCATAATTAATACATGGGAACTGTTTATTTAGGGTCACATGTAGCATTATGTGCTTTTTGCTTTGCATCCTCAAACTAGATTGCTAACTGCGCAAAAGCAACTTTCATTTTCTTTCACTTGTCTGTAGGCTTGACCTGTTCTCAGGGAACTCATATTTGGTACAACTGACCATAAAGAAACATCACAATGTTCATTTAACACAAATGTCTGCAAATGATAAAGTTCTCAGCCCATCACATTTGCAGCATAGGAAGTTCCTGAACTTTCATGAAAGGAAATGAAAGTTATCAGGGAGAGAGTGAAAATCACCACAATTAGCTGGACAGGCTAAATATTTATGACCCTTATGGAATCATTTGTTGGGAGCCAGCCAGATGGGCTGCTTATTTTCAAAGTCTTAAGTTAATTCTGATCTTAATTCTGATCTTAAGTTCCTAACTAAAAACAAGGTAAAATGTAATTATTTATGGTATGGTTATTTGAAAATGATACTCCCAGCAGGGAAGAGAAAATAAGCTTATGAAGGATCTGCCTGGGGTTACAGTAACAGGGGTGAATGTGTGCTTTATAGTTGTTATTACCTACCACATCTTACTCAGACGGTAAAGCATCTGCCTACAATGCAGGAGACCTGGGTTTGATCCCTGGGTTTGATCCCTGGGTCGGGATGATCCCAGGGAGAAGGAAATGGCAACCCACTCCAATATTCTTGCCTGGAAAATCCTATGGACGGAGGAGCCTGGTAGGCTACAGTCCATGGGGTCGCAAAGAGTAGGGCACAAATGAGCAACTTTACTTTGACATCTTAAAGGAAAAGCCTCCTTTGGATGACCTTGCTGATTAACTAGGAAGGTACCTCTCCTCTTGGTCTCTTGCCCACTCCCTTTCTATAGGATAGAGACAGAAGCCCACTTTGTGCATTCCATTTCCTTTCCTTCTGGAATGTTCCATCATACCTTTCCTCTTCTCAGGCACAAAATCATGTTCCAGGGGTCTTAGCTAAGAACTCAGAAGGGCAGAGGAACAATTGTTTCTTCTCTAAAATTTGTTATTTTAAGTTACAGTCTAACCAAGTCTGTATGCAGAGTTGAAATAGGAGAACATAAGGTTCAATCTATTTATGATTTAAATGTAATAGATTTACAAGGTATTTAAATACAGGGGAAGATTTGACTTAATTGAAGCACTAAAAGGAAAATGAATATATTAAATATTCGGTATAACATGTTTATAGAAATTTAATTACATTTATGAAAAGGACTAAATACTTTCAAAGGCTTCTTGATGGTAAAATCTCCTAACTTTATAAAAAGATGATTAGGAACCTAACTTTGAAAAGTTAAAGAATTTGAGGTTTTAAAAGTGCAACTTCGGGGGGCGGGGGTAGGTTTAGCAGTTGTCTTCATTTCTATTGGTGTATAACAAATTATCAAAAAAAAATATAGCAGTTTTAAAAACACGATTTCTATAGGTCAGAAGTTTGTGTCTGGCTTAGTCAGTTCCTTTACTTCAAGCTTTTATCAGACTACAATCCAGGTGTTAGCCAGAACTGTGATCTTATAAGAACCTCAACTGGGGAAAGACCTGCTTTCAAACTTTCTCAGATTGTTGTGAGAATGCATTTCCTGCAGCTCCGAAACTGAGGATTTCAGTCTTTCAGAGGTCTTTCTCTGTTCCTGCTCATACTCATTCACTCAGTCATGTCCAACTCTTTGTGACCCCATGGACTGTAGCCTGCCAGGCTCCTGTCCGTGGGATTCTCCAGGCAAGAATACTGGAGTAGAGTGCCATTTCCTCTTCCATGGGATTTTCCCTACCCAGGGATGGAACCCACATCTCTTGTGTCTCTTGCACTGGCAAGTGGATTCTTTACCAGTAGCTCCACTTGGGAAGCCCCTCTGCTCCTAGCGGCTGCTTGCAGATCCTTGCCATATAGGTTTCTCCAACATGCCCGCGTATTTCCTAAAAGCGTGCTTCCTCAAAGCTGGCAATAGAATTTGAGTTTACTAGCCAGATGAGTCCTGTCTGTGTGTGTGCGCGTGTGTGCTAAGCTGCTTCAGTTGTGTCCAACTCTTTGCAACCCTATGGACTGTAGACCACCGTGAGAGCTCCTCTGTCCATGGGATTCTCCAGGCAAGAATACTGGAATGGGTTGCCATGCCCTCCTCCAGCGGATCTTCCTGACCAAGGGATTGAACCCATGTCTCTTATGTCTCCTGCATTGGCAGGTTGGTTCTTTACTGCTAGAGCCACCTGGGAAGACCAGAGTCCTCTTCAACAAAGTGTAATCACTAATGTCTCATTACTTTGCTATATTCTGTTAGAAAGAAGCTCAGGTCCTGTCCACACTCAACAAAGAGAATATTAAAAGGGCATGAGCTCCGGGAGGTGGGGAGCATGGAGGAAACTCTAGGGCCTGTCATAGCTGTTTTTCTACTTTTTTTCCCCCCATCCCAGGATTCAAACCAGAATTTTGAACTGTATTTCATTTAGTTCTCGGCACCAAGAGCGTCCTTAGTCTCCTCCAATCTGAGACAGTTTCTCAGGTTTTCCTTATCATTCATGACCTTGACACTTCTGAAGAGAATTGGTCATAGATTTTCTCCCTCAGTTTGGGTTTACCTGATGTTTTCTTAATATAAGACTTGGGTTAGGATGTGTATGCGTGTGTGAAGAATACCACAGACGTGAA
The DNA here is from genome assembly GCF_000754665.1 of Bison bison bison. Lineage (NCBI taxonomy): Eukaryota > Metazoa > Chordata > Mammalia > Artiodactyla > Bovidae > Bison > Bison bison. The sequence continues at coordinate 2,922,490 of NW_011494846.1, read as the reverse complement.
GCACTCATCTCATTGTATTATGTCGGGGGCTCATGGTATTAATGTGATTTGTTACTGGTGATGTGGAAGTTGATGACTTTGATAAGGTCGTGTCTGCCAGGTTTCTGTACTGTAAAGTGATCCTTTTCCATTCTCCACGTTCTTTTCGAAGCGAGTTACTAAGCCAGTCTACACTCGGGCAGAGGGGATTTAGCTCCACCTCTTGGAGGGAAGGGTTACCCTGGGTCGGGAAGATCCCCTGGAGAAGGAAATGGTAACCCACTCCAGTATTCTTGCCTGGAGAATCCCATGGACAGAGGAAGCCTGGTAGGCTACAGTCCACGGGGTTGCAAAGAGTCAGACACGACTGAGCGACTTCACTTCACTTGGAGGGAAGAGTGTCAAAAAGTTCATGATGTATGTTAATGTGCTATGCTCACTCGTGTCTGACTCTTTGCGACCCCACGGACTGGGACCCATCAGGCTCCTCTGTCCATGGGATTTCCCAGGTGTGAATACTGGAATGAGTTGCCATTTCCTTCTCCAGAGAATCTTCCTGACCCAGGGATCAAACTCGTGTCTCTTGCATCTCCTGCGTTCTTTACCACTAGTACCACCTGGGAAGTCCTTAATACTGCTCAGTAATTAGTAAATAAATTTGGGGAGATATTTTGAGGCTGTACAACTATCCTATTTCTCATTGAAGCTTCTATTAATTTTAGCATTCATGATTGAAAATTTTTTACTATTTGCTTTTCTTCTCCTCTACTAATATGAAAGTTATATTCTCTATTTCTGTTATGTTTTTAAAAAGTCTTTATTAAATGTGTTTGGAACCCACACCCCCTGCACTGGAAGTCAAAGTCTTAACCACGGGACCACCAGGAAGTCTCTGTTTCTATTTTTTTATTCAGTTCCTAGAAACTATAACATGTGTCATATCTTTTTGCCTTTTCATACTGTCTTAAAACTCAACATTCAAAAAACTAAGACATGGCATCCAGTCCCATCACTTCATGGCAAATAGATGGGGAAACAATGGAAACAGTAACAGGCATTATTTTCTTGGGCTCCAAAATCACTGCAAATGATGAATGTAGTCATGAAATCAAAAGACGTTTGCTCCTTGGAGGAAAAGGTATGACCAACCTAGACAGCATATTAAAAAGCAGAGACATTACTTTGCTGACAAAGGTCTGTCTAGTCAAAGCTATGGTTTTTCCAGTAGTCATGATGTGAGAATTGGACTGTACACAAAGCTGAGTGCCTAAGAACTGATGCTTTTGAACTGTGGTGTTGGAAAAGACGCTTCACAGTCCCTTGGACTGCAAGGAGCTCAAACCATTTAATCCTAAAGGAAATCAGTCCTGAATATTCGTTGGAAGGACTGATGTTGAAGCTGAAACTCCAATATTTTGGCCATCTGTTGCGAAGAACTGACTCATTGGAGAAGACCTTGACACTGAAAAAGAGGGCAGGAAGAGAAGGGGACGACAGAGGATGAGATGGTTGGATGGCACTACTGACTCGACAGACGTGAGTTTGACAAGCTCTGAGAGTTGGTGATGGACAGAGAATCCTGTCGTGCTGCAGTCCATGGGGTCACAAAAAGTCGGACACGACTGAGTGACTGAACTGAACTGAATAACGTGTATTTGGCTTATTAAATTCTTAAATTATTAAAATCTTTACCTCATCCCCAAATAGTACAAAGATTGCAAAACACTCCAAGTCCATTCATCACATTCCTGACTTACATGCTATTTTTAGCACAATATTTTGAGTCTCTTTGTTATTAATATTTATTTATTTCATTGCTGTTGCTATTTTTAAATCACTAATTAGTTTCACCCATGTTACCACTTTAATCTTTTTGATCTCAGGTCTGCTAGCTGGGATGGATGTCTAATTCTGAAGACTATTCTTTAGGATTCTTTTATTTTTTTAGTGAAGTTTTCCTTGTGATGAACTCTCAGTTTTTGTTTGTCTGCACATGTCTTTATTTTGTCCTCATTTTTGAATAATATTTTTCGCAGGTATAGAATTCTAGATTGCTAGTTACTTTCATCAGCACACTGATAATCTTTCTCTGAGAAGTGCCTTTTGGTGTCCATTATCGCTGTGAAGGAGTCAGTTGTAAATCTACCTGTACATCCTTTAACGGAGGCGGTACTGTATTGAAGCTATAATGGCTCAGGCATTTCCCCCCTTTGCTTTGTTGTTTTTTCTATTCTGCTCAACAGTCAAACAGCCCTCTTTTCACTCAGCTGGGCAGTGGGGAGAAGCTGGGAGCTGAATGTAGATCCCCTTCATCCTAACACTGAAGATTTAGGGTTCCCCTTTGGGGGGTCCCCATTTTGTGTGGGCAGGGTCTACTATCAGACCCTCTTCCTTGCATGAGACCTGAGCTCTGACAGTTCACTTTCCCCTGACACAAATACTGAACCGAAGCAGAGGTGAGGGGTGTCAGCAGATGCTCCAATAATGTGTTTACCTCTACAGATACTGATGTCTGGCTGAACACTAGCCCATGAGCTTCCCAGTGTCTTCAATTCTACAATGCTGAACAGGCTTCAAGTTGTTGTGAAGTCTGATATTTTTCACTATTTTTAGAGGGAGGGTTGATCTGTATGACCTAGTCCATCGTTAACCAGCAATTAGAACCTGACAATGGTCACTCAGTCACTAAAGTTTAGGGTTTCCCTCATGGCTCAGTGGTAAAGAATCTGCCTGCCAATACAGGAGACACAGGTTCAATCACTGGTCTGGGAAGATCCCACATACTGCCACAACTTCTGAGCTGGTGCTCTAGCGCCTGGGAGCCGCGACTTCTGAAGTTGGCATGCCCTGTAGCCTGTGCTCGTCGATAAGAGAAGGCCCTGCAAGGAGAAGCCTGCACACTACAAACAGCAGCCCCCGCTGCAGCTAGAAGAAGCCCACTGCAGCGACAAAGACTCAGCACATCCAAAAATAAATCATTTTTAAAAAGCACTAAGGCTTATGGATTAACAGTGACTGGGCCAGCTGTCATTTGTCAGACACAAGTTTGAAGGAATCACGTTTGGTAAAGTATGGCCACAGTCCTTTCCATTTCTAAAGTGATTACTTTCCACCTGCCCTTCTGCTAAACCCTTGCGGTGCATTGTCTCCGTGGATTATGGAAACAAAGCTATGAAATACAGTCTGTTTTTATTCCCATTTAAAGGTTGAAGAAACAAGGCAAAATAGAGCTGTTTAAACTAGGACCTGCCTGACTTCAGACTTCCGCTAGGCAAACAGTCTTACCTATAAAAAAACAAAAATCCTTGTTGAATTGGATAGAGTTCAGTTCAGTTCAGTCACTCAGTCGTGTCTGACTCTTTGCGGCCCCATGAACCACAGCACGCCAGGCCTCCCTGTCTATCACCAACTTCCGGAGCGCACCCAAACTCATGTTCATTGAGTTGGTGATGCCATCTAACCATCTCATCCTCTGTTGTCCCCTTCTCCTCCTGCCCTCAATCTTTCCCAGCATCAGGGTCTTTTCCAGTGAGTCAGCTCTTCACATCAGGTGGCCAAAGTATTGGAGTTTCAGCTTCAACATCAGTCCTTCTAATGAACACCCAGGACTGATCTCCTTTAGGATGGACTGGTTGGATCTCTTTGCAGTCCAAGGGACTCTCAAGAGTCTTCTCCAACACCACAGTTCAAAAGCATCAATTCTTCGGTGCTCAGCTTTCTTCACAGTCCAACTCTTACAGCCATACATGACCACTGGAAAAACCATAGCCTTGACTAGACGGACCTTTGTTGGCAAAGTAATATCTCTGCTTTTGAATATGCTATCTAGGTTGGTCATAACTTTCCTTCCAAGGAGTAAGCGTCTTTTAATTTCATGGCTGCAGTCACCATCTGCAGTGATTTTGGAGCCCAAAAAAATAAAGTCTGACGCTGTTTCCACTGTTTCCCCATCTATTTCCCATGAAGTGATGGGACCGGATGCTGTGATCGTTTTCTGAATGCTGAGCTTTAAGACAACTTTTTCACTCTCCACTTTCACTTTCATCAAGAGGGTCTTTAGTTCTTCTTCACTTTCTGCCATAAGGGTGGTGTCATCTGCATATCTGAGGTTATTGATATTTCTCCCAGCAATATTGATTCCAGCTTGTGCTTCATCCAGCGTTTCTCATGATGTACTCTGCATATAAGTTAAATAAGCAGGGTGGCAATATACAGCCTTGACATACTCCTTTTCCTATTTGGAACCAGTCTGTTGTTCCATGTCCAGTTCTAACTGTTGCTTTCTGATCTGAATACAGGTTTCTCAAGAGAGACTCCATTAATTAAAAATATATCTTGGAGACATTCAGTTGAGTTCAGTTCAGTTCAGTCGCTCAGTCGTGTCCAACTCTTTTCGACCCCATGAATCGCAGCACGCCAGGCCTCCCTGTCCATCATCAACTCCCAGAGTTCACTCAGACTCACGTCCATCGAATCAGTGATGCCATCCAGCCATCTCATCCTCTGTCGTCCCCTTCTCCTCCTGTTCCCAATCCCTCCCAGCATCAGTCTTTTCCAGCAAGTCAACTCTTTGCATGAGGTGGCCAAAGTACTGGAGTTTCAGCTTCAGCATCATTCCTTCCAAAGAAATCCCAGGGCTGATCTCCTTCAGAATGGACTGGTTGGATCTCTTTGCAGTCCAAGGGACTCTCAAGAGTCTTCTCCAACACCACAGTTCAAAAGCATCAATTCTTCGGCTCTCAGCCTTCATGACAGTCCAACTCTCACATCCATACATGACCACAGGAAAAACCATAGCCTTGAGCAGACGGACCTTTGTTGGCAAAGTAATGTCTCTGCTTTTGAATATGCTATCTAGGTTGGTCATAACTTTCCTTCCAAGGAGTAAGCGTCTTTTAATTTCATGGCTGCAGTCACCATCTGCAGTGATTTTGGAGCCCAAAAAAATAAAGTCTGACGCTGTTTCCACTGTTTCCCCATCTATTTCCCATGAAGTGATGGGACCGGA
>NW_011494846.1:2913560-2917403 GCF_000754665.1 Bison bison bison | reverse complement strand
GTCACCATCTGCAGTGATTTTGGAGCCCAAAAAAATAAAGTCTGACGCTGTTTCCACTGTTTCCCCATCTATTTCCCATGAAGTGATGGGACCGGATGCTGTGATCGTTTTCTGAATGCTGAGCTTTAAGCCAACTTTTTCACTCTCCACTTTCACTTTCATCAAGAGGCCTTTTAGTTCCTCTTCACTTTCTGCCATAAGGGTGGTGTCATCTGCATATCTGAGATTACTGATATTTCTCCCGGAAATCTTGATTCCAGCTTGTGTTTCTTCCAGTCCAGTGTTTCTCATGATGTACTCTGCATATAAGTTAAATAAGCAGAGTGACAATATACAGCCTTGACATACTCCTTTTCCTATTTGGAACCAGTCTGTTGTTCCTTCCCACCTATTAGGATGGATATTATTTTAAAAATATAAAGTGTTGACAAAGGTGTAGAGAAATTGGAACACTTAGTTCTTGCTGGTGGGAATGTAAAATGGTGAGGGTGCAGTGGGAAACAATTGGGCAGTTCCTCAAAAAGCTAAACACAGAATTACCATACGATCCAGCAATTCCAGCTCTGGGTATATACACCAAGCACTGAAAGTAGGGACTCAGACAGACACTTGAACATCAGTGTTCATAGTAGCATTATTCACAGTAGCCAAAAGATGGAAATATGTAACTTGTCCATGGATGAGTGAATAAACAAAATGTGGTATATTCATACAATGAAATAGTATCCAACGTTTAAAAAAGAACGGAATTCTGATACATTCTTTAACATAAATGAACCTTGACTATATTATGCTAAGTGAAATAAGCCCATCTCAAAAGGAAAAATCTTGTAAGATTCCACTTATAGGAGGAATCTACACAAACTCACAGACACAGAAAGTAGAAGGGAGGTTACCAGGGGCTGGGAGGAGGGGAATTAGGGTTTGATGGGTACATACAGAGTTTCTGCTTGGGTGATGAAAATTTCCTGGAGATAGTAGTGATGGTTGCATGACATTATAAATGTTCATAATGTTACCAAACTGCACATTTTAACATGGTTAAAATGGTAAATTTTGTGTTATGTGTATTTTACCACAGTAAAAAGTCACCAAAATGTAAATGCAGTAAATCATGTTTTATTTTTTTTAAGTAGTTTGTTGGTATAAAATATTTCATTCCCCCCACCCCACGATATTTTACCTTAATTCAGTACTTCTAAAGCAATGTCATTTGGGATTATGGAAAAACATGGTCCCAATCCTAAAACCATTTACTGAGAAATGGTCTATGTAGGTTTTCCAAATTCCGATTGGAACTCAATTAAAGTATACTCAATTCTCAGTGGATTTGAAATGGCACACCAAAAAAAAAAAAAAAAATCTACTCAAAAGGATATATAGATCAGGGTATTAAGGAGAGAGGAAAATTGTATTAAGAGAATAATAAAAGCCAGTGTAAATTCATCACATAGAAATGCATTACATGGTCCTAAAGCTAAAAAAAGTTCTCCAAATATGGCATTCCGATTTCTAGGATCAAAATGTAGCTACAATATTCAATGTCCATAAATATGAAAACAAAGTCCCAGATTCTTCCTGTTCCTGAACTGAGATTTAAAAGGCATTTTTCTCATGGGTCTCTGCTAAGAGAACTTTGCGTGATGGAAATGTGAGAATGTCCCATGATTTTTTTCTTATGACATTTGCCTGTATAGGTAAACCCATAGCAATAATTCAAGGGAAGAAATTCTGTAGGTAAAAGATTATATTATATAGCTCAACAAATATTTCTTGACTCACTAAGCTGTTTGCATAAATATGACAAATTCTCAACCTATCCTCAAAGATTTCATCCAGGAACCAGGGTAGAATCCAGTGACTAAGAAAGAGCCAGTGCTATTTACAGGGCTTGCAAACTTCTGCCTCACCTAAACTTCACCTGTCTGGTTTAACCAGCACAGTGTTTTGGGTTTTTTTTGTTTGTTTGTTTTGCTTTTATTTATTTTCTTTCTTTCAATTGAAAGTGCCTGTTGTTAGCAGATGATACATTTTCTGACTCAGAGCAGATCCCACCAATTTCCACCATATGACCCCCAGCCTGATTTATGTATTTATTTTGCTTGCCTGACCTTTGCAGACATTTATTTGCAATGTTCGAATGACTTCACACCTGTTAATTATTGCTGTAAAAAAAATACACCCTGGCTTTTACTGTTATTACTCAGCTGATTAGGGTTATTCTGCTTCATCACGTTGAGGATCTCACTGGGGTTTGTGTGATACAAAGGGAACGGTCAGTGACCTTTCAGCATCACGTTTGGCTTGAGATTTTTTTTATTTCAGTGTTCCAGACCTTAGGGTCTTCTCATAGGAGATATGCTTTTCTCTTTCTCATTGACCATTACTATAAGAAGCTGGGCTTAAATAAAAGTGTCCAACTTCCCCCCTCTCCCATGGCCTTTGTCCTCATTAGCTACGCGTTTGTGATGATAATGACAATCTCATTCCACAGCTACTGATTCATTGAATTTACAGGACACCATTCTCCAATGCTGCTAAGAAACTTTAAACAAAAGGCCATCTAATTTGATTTCTACTTCTAGAATGTGTCTCTGGGGTTTGTAACAGAACCCAGGAGCACCAGAGAGCTATTTTAGGCAGAACCGTGCCTTGGAGGGAGAGCAAACAGAATGACAAAGGTTCTAAGTGTGTAACACAAGTATGTGACACGTCTTTGGTACACCGTGTAAAACATTTTAGGATCTCTTCAAATAAAAGGTGCTGTTAAGTCTCTTGGTGAGGAGGACTTTCAGCTGAGTTGCATGGAGACTGGATGATTGTATTAGCTCAGTTTTTTCCAATGCTGTGTCCTAGGCGAATACCCAGGCTCTCCTCATTTTTAAAACGTTGTTTAGTATTCTTCCCAGCTTTGACAAAAGGAGAACATCACCTAATTTCTAACATCTGCTATCAGCTGGCTACCAAGATGGCTACATTCTTGTCTCCAGGACTAGGTGACCTGGGACATCAGTAAGAAGAATTAAGCTTCTCCTACAGCTGAGGAGAATTTGCTTTTTTTTTCCCTTTTGTTGTTGTTCAGACACTCAATCGTGTCCAACTTTTTGCACCTCTGTGGACTGCATCATGCCAGACTTCCCTGTCCTTTACTATCTCCTGGAGATTGCTCAAGCTCATGTCCATGGAGTTGATGATGCCATCCAACCATCTCATCCTCTGTTGCCCCCTTCTCCTCCTGTTCTCAATCTTTCTAAGCATCAGGGTCTTTTCCAATGAGTCAGTTCTTCGCATTCAGTTCAGTTCAGTTCAATCGCTCAGTCGTGTCTGACTCTGTGACCCCAAGAATCGCAGCACACCAGGCCTCCCTGTCCATCACCAACTCCCGGAGTTCACTCAAACTCATGTCCATCGAGTCAGTGATGCCATCCAGCCATCTCATCCTCTGTCGTCCCCTTCTCCTCCTGCCCCCAATCCCTCCCAGCATCCGAGTCTTTTCCAATGAGTCAACTCTTCGCATGAGGTGGCCAAAGTACTGGAGTTTCAGCTTTAGCATCATCCCTTCCAAAGAAATCCCAGGGCTGATCTCCTTCAGAATGGACTGGTTGGATCTCCTTGCAGTCCAAGGGACTCTCAAGAGTCTTCTCCAACACCACAGTTCAAAAATATCAATTCTTCAGCACTCAGCTTTCTTCACAGTCCAACTCTCACATCCATACGTGACCACTGGAAAACCATAGCCTTGAGCAGACGGACCTTTGTTGGCAAAGGAATGTCTCTGCTTTTGAATATGCTATCTAGGTTGGTCATAACTTTCCTTCCAAGGAGTAAGCATCTTTTAATTTC
>NW_011494846.1:2908866-2912440 GCF_000754665.1 Bison bison bison | reverse complement strand
AAAATTTCAATAACCTCAGATATGCAGATGACACCACCCTTATGGCAGAAAGTGAAGAGGAACTAAAAAGCCTCTTGATGAAAGTGAAAGAGGAGAGTGAAAAAGTTGGCTGAAAGCTCAACGTTCAAAAAACTCAGTTCTTCACATTAGGTGGTCAAAATATTGGAGCTTCAGCTTCAGCATCATCCTTCCGATGAATATTCAGGGTTGATTTCCTTTAGGATTGACTGGTTTGATCTCCTTGCTGTCCTAGGGATTTTTTTATTCCCTTGAAGTTATGAAAATTTGTAGAAAAACAATGGAGGGAGAGCAATCAAGGGGGAGCATTTCAGCACTCTTCTCATAGCACCCCCCCCCATCATACTTTTGATTTATTATAATTTTTATCTTTTTTTTTTTGGTCATGCCAAGTGGCATGTGGGATCTCAGCTCCCTGACCAGGAATTGAACCTGTACCTCTTGCATTAGATGCGCTGAGTTTTCACCACTGAACCACCATGGGAGTCCCATTATACTTTTTAAAGGGAAGGGGTCCTCTTTGAGAACAGAGAGCAGTAAGAAACCAAGCACTGAACTATTCTGGGCACCCTAAGCAGCAAAATTTTGTTTCTTCCAGTACCAGAGGGAGCAAACTCAAATCAAATCTATTCTTCTGGCTCTTCCCATAACCTTTTTGGGTATCTAAATAATTAGGTTCTCTGGACTTTCCAAAACCAAGAGCTGACTTTCTTCCCTGTGTTTCTCTTGTCCTTGCAGGGCAGCAAGTTAAATAGGGTGGCAAGAAAAACAACCCCACACTCAGACCACAAAAAGCTAACTATCCACACAGCATCTGGCTTCTGCAGACGTTTAATGAGACCACGATGTTCCCTCCTCCTGTGTTAATGAATGAAGACCTCAGCTCTCAGCTTCAGGCTGGTTTACATGCAGAATATACAAAATGAGGTGACGGCCACTCTTTTCTTCTACTTGGCTGCTGACCCTTAGCCCATTTTCTTCCTGAACTGAGCTGCCTTTATTTTGCTTCTACTGATTCATAAAATCTCTTTCCCCCTACCTATTATTCCTCAAGAGCTAAAAAGATCCCATTTTCAAGAATCAGTAAGATCTCCAAAAAATCAGAGTCTCTCTTCTCCTGTGTGTGTTCATATAGCTAACGTAATATTGGACATAATGTAGTTTGGCATGGAACAGCCCAGAGCAGTGCTAACTCAAGTTTCTCATTCTTCATCCAAACTGAATTCAGTTTATACCAGGGGTCACACACACGTGTGTGGCAGGGGCAGGCAGGAAATATAAATAAGTTACTGGTCCTGGTGTAACTCGTCATTTCCCGGCCACTTCTCATAAGCCTGGACAAGAATATAAATAAGGTTGAGGGGATTCTAGGGTGACTGTCAGCGTTTTTGGACAACCGCTGGTAAAGAATCCGCCTGCAATGTGGGAGACCTGGGTTCGATCCCTGGGTTGGGAAGATCCCCTGGAGAAGGGAAAGGCTACCCACTTCAGTATTCTGGCCTGAAGAATTCCATGGACTATACATGGGGTTGCAGAGTCGGACACGACTGAGCAACTTTCACTTTCACTTTTCAATGCTTTTGAAGAGAGTGGACATGAGAAGACAAAAGATCGTTTATCCACAGATCAAGTGGTTCTCCTGTGGGAACAATTTTACTTTCCCAGGGGATATTTGGCAATGTCTAGAGACCTTTGAAAGTGAAGTCGCTCAGTTGCGACTGACTTGTAGCGACCCCATGGAATGCAACCCACCAGGCTTCTCCAGAATCCCAGGGATGGCGGAGCCAGGTGGGCTGCTGTCTATGGGGTCACACAGAGGCGGACACGACTGAAGCGACTTAGCAGCAGCAGCAGCAGCAGCAGCAGAGACCTTTGTGGTTGTCACAGCTGGGAAGGTGGGATGCTAGTGGCATGTAGTAGGTAGAGGCCCAGGGTGCTGCTTAATACTCTTCAACGTATAGGACAACCCCCATCACATAGAATCACCTGACCTAAAATTTCATTAGTGCTGAGGTTTAGACACCCTGCCCTACATGGATACAGATTGTGGCCTTCGATTTCTTTTCCCACGTGTCCCTCCAAAACTATTCTCTATCATGTGTTTTAAATATTTATCTATTTGGCTGAACCAGGTCTTATTTGCAGCTCGTGGGATCTTCAGTCTTCATTGCAGTACATGGAATCTTTAGTTGTGGCGTGTAGTATCTAATCCCCTGACCAGAGATTGAACCTGGCCCTCCCCTGCCTGTATTAGGAACTCGGAGTCTTAGCAACTGGACCACCAGGGAAGTCCCTCTCTTGCATATTTTAACTGAAATCTAAAACTTTTCATCGTAAGTTTAGTTGAAAAAGATGTAGCTCCTAGCGTATTTCAAGTGTAAACATTATATTATTTTAAAACATATCAAATGAAAACAACACCGGGACTACTCAGGGTTTATCCTTATTCACTTGCAAAATACATGAAAAAACTCTGCTTTTAGAGTTGAAAATTCATATCGTTCCTTTTTGTCCTTGACTTCCTATTTCCATTCCATGTTCCCGACAGGAATTTATCCTAGTATAACCCATTTCAAGCTTCATGAAATGAATTGAATTGGGATAAGAGGCTTCTCTCGATCACCCCATTATGCTTCTCCATCAGAAAAATCTATATCTGCCACCACAATTTATATTTTATTCTTTCCTGTGATTGTAATGATTTAATCACCTGTGTTTTCTTATGGGTTGAGTTATAACCTTTATTTGACACCACTGATCAGTTCAGTTCAGTTCAGTCGCTCAGTCATGTCCGACTCTTTTCCACCCCATGAACCACAGCACACCAGGCCTCCCTGTCCATCACCAACTCCGGGGTGGATTCCATGTCCATTGAGTCGATGATGCCACCCAACCATCTCATCCTCTGTCGTCCCCTTCTCCTCATGCCCTCAATCTTTCCCAGCATCAGGGTCTTTTCCAGTGAGTCAGCTCTTCACATCAGGTGGCTGGAGTATTGGAGTTTCACCTTCAGCATCAGTCCTTCCAATGAACACCCAGGACTGATCTCCTTTAGGATGGACTGGTTGGATCTTCTTGCAGTCCAAGGGACCCCCAAGAGTCTTCTCCAACACCACAGTTCAAAAGCAACAATTCTTTGGCGCTCAGCTTTAGAGTCCAACTCTCGCATCCATACATGACCACTGGAAAAACCATAGCCTTGACTAGACGAACCTTTGTTGGCAAAATAATATCTCTGCTTTTGAATATGCTGTCTAGGTTGGTCATAACTTTCCTCCCAAGGAGTAAGCGTCTTTTAATTTCATGGCTGCAGTCACCATCTGCAGTGATTTTGGAGCCCAGAAAAATAAAGTCAGCCACTGTTTCCACTGTTTCCCCATCTATTTCCCATGAAGTGATGGGACCGGATGCCATGATCTTAGTTTTCTGAATGTTGAACTTTCAGCCAACTTTTTCACTCTCCTCTTTTACTTTCATCAAGAGGGTCTTTAGTTCTTCTTCACTTTCTGCCATAAGAGTGGTGTCATCTGCATATCTGAGGGTATTGATATTTCTC
>NW_011494846.1:2907340-2908067 GCF_000754665.1 Bison bison bison | reverse complement strand
CCTTAGGATTATATACCAATAATGTATCCTGCCTAAGGACAGTCTTTGGATTCAACCTTCTGTTATCTTAAAATGTTAATTATGGGAGTAGACCTGGTCTTTACAAGGATGTATCTTGCCTGAGGACAGTGTTATCTTAAAATGTAAATTATGGGAGTAGGTCTGATGAGGTCTTTACAACCTCCAGATATTCTTTGGATTATATAACTTCATTGTTAACACTAGCAAGCGGGTACTCTTTCTGCCCCCTTCTGATGCCTATGTCAGAAGCTTTCTCTATCTCCTTTATACTTTAATAAAACTTTATTACACAAAAGCTCCGAGCGATCAAGCCTCGTCTCTGGCCCCAGATTGAATTCTTCTCCTCCGGGGGCCAAGAATCCTGGTGTGTATGCGTGATTCAACTACAACCTTTCAAGAAAAGGTCAGTTTTCATTCCAATCCCAAAGAGAGGCAATGCCAAAGAATGCTCAAACTACCACACAATTGAACACATCTCACACGCTAGTAAAGTAATGCTCAAAATGCTCCAAGCCAGGCTTCAGTAATATGTGAACTGTGAACTTCCAGATGTTCAAGCTGGTTTTAGAAAAGGCAGAGGAATCAGAGATCAAATTGCCAACATCCGCTTGATCATCGAAAAAGCAAGAGAGTTCCAAAAAATTTTATTTCTGCTTTTTTGACTTTGCCAAAGCCTTTGACTGTGTGGATCACAATAAACTGTGGA
>NW_011494846.1:2905090-2907240 GCF_000754665.1 Bison bison bison | reverse complement strand
TTGGAAAACCTGTCTATTTAGAATGAGAACCTTGGGCTGAGCCTACGTTAAGAGAAATTCCCTAGCAAGGAAATTGCCTAGTGAGACTATTTCTGGAGCAATTTTTTGCTATAATAATAGCATTTCCTTCCTGCAGGGGAGAGCCTCGGGCCATGCAGACTGAAGTGTTGTATTACAACTAAGACATGGGAATATCACATTGACCAAGGAAGTTTAAAAAAGTCAGTTGCCAGGTTGGGTGGGCAGGTATGATAATGTCACAGTTGGGTGCTATGCTGGGTGGGACTGGGTTCCCTGAATGACACTGGGCACAAATAGGCCAAAGCACATGATAAGTAATGACTGGAAAAATCAGACACAAACAAGTGTTTTTAGTCTGTTCCTTTGCCCTCTCTGTGCCCAAACATGCTGCTGAGTGTTATGCATTGTCTCAGGCAGGGAGGAGGACCTGGGGCTGTGGAAAATCCATCTGGTCATAGTCAGAATTTATGACCAGATGTAGGAAGACGCCCACTGAAGCGGAGGCACCCTTCTAGGGCCTGGAGGTAGGCAAAGGTAGGCAAAGGTGGCAAGGTGGAGGGCTGATGCTCTGTGGGGGAAGTGCCTTTAGCAGCTGCATCAACCCAAGTTTTTCCTTCTTAAGTCATCAGTGATCCATACACAGCTTTCCTGAACACTAAGGAATTGTTATTCACAAAAATCCTTTAACTAAAGTAAACAAAGTTCTCTTCCCCAGGAAATCCCATGGACAGAAGGAGCCTGGTGGGCTACAGTCTGCGTGTGCCAAAGGTGCGTGTGTGCTTAGTCACTCAGTCGTGTCCAGCTCTTGTCAACCCCGTGGACTGCAGTCTGCCAGGTTCTTCTGCCCATGGAATTCTCCAGGCAAGAATACTGCAGTGGGTGCCATTCCCTTCTCCAGGGGATCTTCCCAGGGATCGAGCCCTTGTTTCCTGCATTGCAGGCAATTCTTTGCTATCTGAGCCACCAGGGAAGTCTGGGCCACAGTCCCTGGGGTGGCAAAAGAGTCGGACACAACTTAGCAACTGAATAACAACAATGAAGTTATCTTAGATGTTTCAATACTGAAAATGACTTTGGAAGATTTCACCTTAAAACCACATATTGAAATCAGTTGCACAAACACACATTTCAAATTACAGTCAAAAGGCAAAATACCAAATATGCAGACACCTGCTTAACATAAGGGTGTTGACACTAGCGTTCCAATTCTCTTAAGCATTTCCATATTTAACTCTGAATCTCCCCAGGTTGCAAAACACTTATTTGTTCAAGGAAGATGGTTTTGCTACCAGTTAACTCAAGTTCTATACTTCGAGACATACAGCTGAAGGTCCCGGATTCTCATCTGGGACCCTGACAAAATGGGCATGGTTCTTGCTATTCCTATATGATTCCATAACAAGACAGCAGTGGTCACTCACCTGCTTCCTTGGGTTTAAATTATGCACCTGACCTAATTCTTTTGAGGAGTAGGCAGGAGGCCCCAGCTCCACCTCACGGGTAAACTTTTAGATAAGTGAACTTTCTTTTTTCCTAAAACCCTGGAAACCTTGAACATGATGGGACCCTACCATGTTTAAAGATCTCCAGGCCTCACAGAACCTTCTAGTCTTCCGTATTTAAAAACGAGATGATATAACCCTTTCAGACATTGAAACATTATCAATTAAATTTTGTATTTTTAGGTGTTTTTCACTCACTGGAAGTTATTACTTATGAAGCTAACTAACTGATATTCTCAGCAGTGGCCACAGGACTAGAAAAGGTCAGTTTTCATTCCGATCCCAAAGAAAGGCAATGCCAAAGAATGCTCAAACTACCGCACAATTGCACTCATCTCACACGCTAGTAAAGTCATGCTCAAAATTATCCAAGCCAGGCTTCAGCAATACGTGAACCGTGAACTTCCTGATGTTCAAGCTGGTTTTAGAAAAGACAGAGGAACCAGAGATCAAATTGCCAACAACCGCTGTATCATGGAAAAAGCAAGAGAGTTCCAGAAAAACATCTATTTCTGCTGTATTGACTATGCCAAAGCCTTTGACTGTGTGGATCACAATAAAATGGAAAATTCTGAAAGAGATGGGGATACCAGACCACCTGATCTGCCTCTTGAGAAATTTGTATGC
>NW_011494846.1:2903602-2904990 GCF_000754665.1 Bison bison bison | reverse complement strand
ATCTTAGTTTTCTGAATGTTGAACTTTCAGCCAACTTTTTCACTCTCCTCTTTTACTTTCATCAAGAGGGTCTTTAGTTCTTCTTCACTTTCTGCCATAAGAGTGGTGTCATCTGCATATCTGAGGTTATCGATATTTCTCCCAGCAATCTTGATTCCAGCTTGTGCTTCCTCCAGCCCAGCGTTTCTCATGATGTACTCACCACTGATCAAAACTACCTAAATAAATTATGTATATAAGTAATTTTAAGCATCAAAAGTAAAATAACATTAAGATGTACTTTTTATTAAAACCATCAGTCTGGACATTTCTCCAAAGGAGATATATAGATGGTGAACAGGCACAGGAAAAAATGTTCAACATTGCTGATTATTAGAGACGTGTAAATCAAAACTACAAGATACCACCTCACACCAGTCAGAATGGCCGTCATCAAAAAATCAGCAAATAAATGACTTCCCTAGTGGTCCAGTGGTTAAGACTCTGCACTTCCAGTTGAGAGGTTTGATCCCTGGGTCAGGAACTAAGATCCTCCCAAAAGATACATTGAAGTCCCAACTCCCAGAATTTATGACTGTGACCTTTATTCCCTTGGTTATAGGATCATTGCTGATATAATCAGGTTAAACTGAGGTCATTAGGCCCTAATCCATTGGAGTTGGTGAACTTAGAAGAAGAGAGACAGGGAAAATGCAGGGTGAGGATGGCTGCAGAGACTTTAGTGATACATCTCCAAGCCCAAGAATGCTGAGCGCTGATGCTGTCCTCAGACACGGAGAGTGAAGCTTGAGACACTGGAGGAGGCCAAGGCAACCCACTCCAGTATTCTTGCCTGGAGAATCCCATGGACAGAGGAGCCTGGAAGGCTATAGTCCAGAGAGTTTTGAAGAGTTGGACAGGACTGAAGCAACTTAGCACCAGCCTCCAGGACTCTGAGAGAATACATTCCTGCTGTGTTTAGCCACCCTGTGTGTGGCACTTTGCCACGGCAACCCTAGCAAATGAATACAGAGAGTCTTGAAGACAACACACATGGAGAGGAGGGGGGAAGGAGGATGGGGTCAGCATACGGGGCCCTGAGCCCAAGAGCCTCCTTCACGTCTGCACTGGAGGTGGCTTGCTGGCCTCACCCTGGCCCCAGGAACACATTATGAAGTGAAGATGATAAGAATCCTAGTTCACATTAGCTCCTGGCAGAAGTAACTGTGTCGGGGCACCCACAGCACTCTTCAAAATCCCTGGAGGACAAGTGACCTATGGTCATGACCACAGGGTGTCCTCCAAGTGCTAGAGGAACCGGTGGACTATGGCTCCTCTCATGTTATCTCCATGCATTTTGAGTCATTTGAGCAGTTGAATTGTGGCTCCCTGTTCAACAGGGTCATTGG
>NW_011494846.1:2899135-2903502 GCF_000754665.1 Bison bison bison | reverse complement strand
GCCACCTCATGTGAAGAGTTGACTCATTGGAAAAGCCTCTGATGCTGGGAGGGATTGGGGGCAGGAGGCGAAGGGGACGACAGAGGATGAGATGGCTGGATGGCATCACTGACTCGATGGATGTGAGTCTGAGTGAACTCCGGGGGTTGGCGATGGACAGGGAGGCCTGGTGTGCTGCGATTCATGGAGTCGCAAAGAGTGGGACACGACTGAGCGAATGAACTGAACTGAACTGATATTCTCTATTAGCCAGACGATGCTTTTTAATGTTCAATTTTCCACATTCTGTATTCTTCATTGATTTAATAAATGAGCCAATAATAGCAACAAGGCTTAATAAAAATGCATCTATTCACCTGCTTATACAAATTTTTAAAATCCTGTTAATTCTCACTTTTTGCATCTCACTCTGGACCCCATGGCTTTCCAAATTTTAATGTATATCAGAGGGCACAGTCATTATTCTCTTTTTGAAGCTTAAATCATGTCAGCTTTGGCAAGTGAGGCCTTTTCAACACGTTTTGTTGTCTAACAAATGATCTCTATTCTGGCCAACTTTTAAAATCTTTGAACTTGATGGAATCCTGAAATGTTTTTATAAACTTCCTGCCTCTTAAGGTCAAGCCACTCTTACAGATATTACCAATGGTAGCGAGCTGACTTTTGGATTTCTCTCACAGCTTTATCTGATTGATGAATTCTAGCTTTCAAGGTCACTCTGCTGACAGGACACACCTAGGTTTGAAACCCAGCATTGCCACTTGTTAACTGTTCCTGGGTAAGTTTTTCATCTGTTCTGAGCCTGTTTGCTCATGTAAATGCTCAGATAATACAGATACCCAGTTCACTGAGAGAATTAAGTAAGATAATGTATATATATTCTTTATCACTGTGCTTGGAACATATGATTTAATAAATAGTAGCCGTAATAATATGTTATTTTTAATATTATTTTATGTAGACGTGAACTCAGACTAATTAATGAGTAATGTGGATTTGTGTGTATATGTTAAAGACTAAACATATGTTGCAACCTAAGTGTCCATCAACAGATGAATGGATAAAGAAGATGTGGTATATAGATGTACAATGGAATACTACTCAGCCATTAAAAATAATGAAATAATGCCATCTGCAGCAAAATGGATGGATCAAGAGATTATCATACTAAGTAAGCCAGACAAAGACTAATGTGGATTCTAAAAAAATGACACATATGAACTTCTTTACAAAACAGAAGTAGACTCAGAAACGTAGAAAACAAACTTATGGTTACCTCAGGGCAGGAGGGGAGGGATGAATTAGGAATTTGGAATTAAAATATACATACTACTATATATATAATAGATAACCATCAAAGACCTACTATATACGTACAGCACAGGGACTATACTCAATATCTTATAATAACGTATAATGGAACAGAATATAAAAAAGAATACACACACACACATATATATATATATATAGGAATCACTTGGCTGTACACCTGAAACTAACACATTGCCAATCAACTATATATCAATAACATTTTTTAAAATAAATTGGAATAAAAAAATGACTGACCAGAGACTTTCAGGTACATTTCACTCTTCCCCAGTCTTGGGTGTTGCCACCCCGGCTCCTGAGAAGTGATTGCCATCCTTGAAGAAACTCTAGCAGGAGATCTTACCTCACGTTGAAACTCCACAGCCTCTGCAAGAAGTCGAGAGTTTCCGTGTGTCTGGTCTCTTTCTGTAGTGAAGTTTCCCCGGAGGGAGAAGAGCCATGGAAGCCTGAGAGGCCTGTGGGCTGGGAGGGGAGCTGGGCACTGGGAGCTGGGGGAGGGCGGTTTGGGGCGCTCAACAGAGAAGCGGCAGAGGCTCGAGTCACGGTCTCTTATTCTCCGTTTGGCCCCGAGTCTGATCTCCGTTTTCTCTCACTTCTTGCTTTGCATTAGTCAAATGCTGTCTCCTTCAAATCCATAACATATCATCCTCCCTTGTTGCCCTGGAAACAGCTCCTCTTTTCCAGCCAAGAGGGTTTTATTGATCTCTCTGCCTTCTTTCAACCTCTTTTTAAAAATAAAAATGGTATCAAATGAAAATCCTGCGTCCTAAGAAGTCTTCCTTGAAAAACGCAAACACATACAAATATGCCCATTTACTTTCTCTTTAGGAATGAATCAAACTCTCCCTTTTTTATCTTTTTTGTTGGTGCATTGTTTTCTCTGTTTCTGATCAAATTCAAGTCCACCTGTAATTTCTGTTTGTGGTACCTAGTGTATTGATAGAATGTATTTTTTCAGGTGTTATGTTGTTGGTGTTGTTTAGTCGCTAAGTCGTGTCCAACTCCTTACAACCCCATGGACTGTAGCCCACCAGGCTCCTCTGTCCATGGGATTTCCCAGGCAAGAGTACTGGAGTGGGTTGCCATTTCCTTCTCCAGAGGATCTTCCGAACCCAGGGATCGAACCCATGTCTCCCTTATTGGCAGGTGGGTTGTTTTTTTTTTTTTAAATAACCACTGAGCCACCTGGGAAACCCATTCTTTAGTACATTTATACTAATGTTGAAATTAATTTGGGGCATGTGCTCCATCTCTTACCAACAACTTCATATAGAAACTTAATACATAAACCAGACCACACACAACTCTGCCATATAATATAAAGAATTCCACATTTCAGGTGGTGAGTGACCCATCTTAAGTAATATCTCATATAGTAAAATTCTGGTACGAGTAAGCCTATTTTAAAGCCCAACATATAACAACCTAAGCTTTGAGAAGACCTAGAACACTTCTATTTCACATGTGAAAGTGTTATCAGAGATCACCAAAGCCTTAGTTTCTTACGGGACAATTCATTCAATTGGGAAAGGAAATCAACTCTATAGCCAAAGCTGCTTCCCATTTTAAAAAGGAAAAAGAAAATTCCTCTCAAACAGGACAGATGGTAAAAACTGATAAGCACACGTCTCCACGTCCCTCACTGGTGTTGCCAAGGACACCTGCACAAACCTGTGGGCTCTGTCGTGGGCTCTGTCGTGGGTCAGCGGCAGTGGACCGGGATCCCTCTCGTGGACATCTGCCCGACTTGTCCTCTTCAGCGTTTCTGTGGGGGGGGAGGGGGGAAGGAAGTGCTCCCTTTATGCCGTGACCCCACATGTAGCATCCGCACCCCACCTCTGTTCAGGAACAACCGAGTCCAGGATGGGGTTCTCTGCGGGTGGTGAGTCTGTGGGTTCACACACCGGAGGCTGATCCTTCCTGCTGTCCCTTTTTGCTGGGTCCTGACCCTAATGCTGAAAAGTTCCAGCTCTTCTTTCCTATCTCCTAGCTCCACCCATCCCGGCTTTTTGTTCTCACTTGACTAACTCATCACGGTCTTTCTTCCTTCCCCTTTCCCCAGCCCTTGTGTTTTCTAGGTTCAGGAATAGGAAAGCTCTGGCATCCTACTCTTTGTCTCCCTCTTAGTTCAGCTGCTTCTTTGAATCTTGGTTTCTGCTGAGGAGCAAGCTAGGAGAGGGCTCCTGAAATCAATGAAGGAAAAATACACACCCAAGACAAACACAGTACTTCAAAATGTGTGTGTACTTGCTCAGTCGCTTCAGTCGTGTCCATCTTTGTGACTTTATGGACTGTAGCCCGCCAGGCTCCTCTGTCCATGTAATTTTCCAGGCAAGAATACTGGAGTGGGTTGTCATGCCCTCCTCCAGGGGATCCTTCCAACCCAGGGATTGAACCAGTGTCTCCTGCACTGCGGGAAGATCCTTTACTGTCTGAGCCACCGGGGAAGTTCTCATGCTTCAAAATACCACCTGCCAAATGATTTTTATAAATTCTACTACTTTAGAGCTGAAAAGGGTAACCAATTATTAGTCTAGTTCTCGCATTTATTTATGGGAAAACTGAGGCCTTGAGATGTTAAAGGATTTGCTCAAAGTCACCTCGTTAGTGGTAGAGGCAATGCCATGGTCCATATCTCCTTGTCTTCAGGCCAGTATTGCTTCCAGAAGACTGTCTTGCCCCTTAGGTAAGAACTCAATTACTATATTAAACCCTAGATTAGGATTTCTAATCAACCCTAGATCATTTGTACTGGATTTAAGTTTTAATGAAAATGGTACAATCTTGTTACCTGTACCAGAAGAACTTGAATAACTGAAATTAAGGATTCTTCTCAAAGAATTCAGAAAGGAATACTTCTTGGTTCAGTTCAGTTCAGTTCAGTCACTCAGTCGTGTCCGACTCTTTGTGACCCCATGAATCGCAGCACGCCAGGCCTCTCTGTCCATCACCAACTCCCGGAGTTCACTCAGACTCACGTCCATTGAGTCAGTGATGCCATCCAGCCATCTCATCCTCTGTCGTCCCCTTCCCCTCCT
>NW_011494846.1:2894959-2899035 GCF_000754665.1 Bison bison bison | reverse complement strand
ACAGTTCAAAAGCATCAATTCTTCGGTGCTCAGCTTTCTTCACAGTCCAACATTCACATCCATACATGACCACTGGAAAAACCATAGCCTTGACTAGATGGACCTTTGTTGGCAAAGTAATGTCTCTGCTTTTCAATATGCTATCTAGGTTGGTCATAACTTTCCTTCCAAGGAGTAAGCGTCTTTTAATTTCATGGCTGCAGTCACCATCTGCAGTGATTTTGGTTATTTATCATCAAACTGAAGAAATGGCCTAGAGGAGGTGCTCCCTCTAAGTCAACGTGTAATGAAGCAATGCATCATTAACCAATCAAAGAGTGTCGCTCCTGGATGAAAAACTGCTAACCAGAACTCAATTTTTCTGAAAAGACTGCAAGAGATACTGAGAAGGCTTATCCTTAGGGTAAAATGAGTGTTTTCTGCCGCGTTTCGGTATTCATTATTTCTTCCTGGTCTTGGGTACTGGAAGTCTCTTCCAGTTAACTTAAATCTTCGTGTGTCACATCTTGTCTGAACCTCAGGGTTTCTGGAAGAAAATAGGATTCAAGAAGCCAGGCATCCAATCGTCCTGTATCATTTACAACCTATGTCTCTGCTCTGGAGAAAGGCATTGTGTCAGTACGCTGTATTTACCACTAGAGGGCACTTTGACACTTGTTTTTGACTACAGTTTTTCAGACTCCCGAATTGCAAACATCGGTACCTGTTGTGTTTACACATTAGTAGTATTTCGTAGCAGCTCTAAAGAAATGCTCTCCCTGTCCAAGATAACAGTCTGTGATTCTTAACAAATATTGGTTGATGATGGGGACAGTTGCAAGGGATTCTAGTTAATTAAGAGGAAATTGATAAGTGTTACCCTCTAGTGTGGGCAGAATTCTAAATGCAGGAATTAGGGGGGAAAAACTCACAAGAGATGGTGCCTGTGCTTTGGTTGTCTGCCTTAGTAGGAAAGCACCCGGAATAATACTATGATTTACCAAACAGTGCAGACTGAAGTGTAAGCTCTGTCTGACACAGGCATACAGCTGGCAGTCATCAGAGTTCAATTTTCTCATATTGTTCTCCCAAGGTCTTTTAAGCTCAGTATATTATACTATCCCATGATGTATTAAATCTTCATTTGCCCTTCTTTTGTGTTTCCTGGGAGATTTAATCATTATGCCATTAACATGTTTTCTAGTTCCGACTTTATACTGTATCTACTTACCCCCACATGATTTCTGCTTGGATGGGGAGAAACAAAAGACAGTTCCTGAGATGGTATCGCTATTCCCCTTCAACGGAAAGGTCAACCAACTGTACTTTTTATGAGATGGTAACTGTTTTGGGAGGAACCGGCTTTTGAATGTAAGAAAGTCCAGGAACTCCCAAATGAAGACAGTCAAAGAGCTGAAAACCCCTGATAGAAAGATACCCTTTGGCCAGAAGCATGGGTTTTATTCACTAAAGATGTTTCTTATGACATTAAAATGCAAATTCAAACACTGCCTGTAAAATCTGACACCAGCATATGTTTTCAGAATTCTTCATCATTCCATTTGCAAGCTCATGTCCCATAAAAGATTGTTTAGTCTTGGAAATTGGCTCCATTGGCATGCACAGCAGTGTTAGAACTTGTTCAAATGTTAATGCAAGTGATTGCTGTTAATTTCCTGTTTACCCTAATACAAAAATGTGAAACTATTCATTCAGCCAGCATTTATTCTCCTTCCAGATTGGTCTCCCACCCAGCTCTCTCATTCCTACAGAGATGCCTTCCATTCCCTTCATTTCTCCCATGCTTCCACTATTTTTGTTTAATTATTTACCACTGGGTTTTAAAAATTAAAACAAATATCATAAAACTTTATATTGATTATCTAACATCAACATTCAATCTAAACAGAATAATAATTATTCTGTACTTCAACCTGTTTCTTAGTTGCATTTTTATAGGAAAGATTTTTTTTTAATTACTTATTTATTTGGCTGTGTTCAGTTCAGTTCAGTCACTCAGTCGTGTCCGACTCTTTGCGACCCTATGAATTGCAGCACGCCAGGCCTCCCTGTCCATCCTCCCTGTCCAACTCCCGGAGTTCACCAAAACCCACATCCATTGAGTCGGTGATGCCATCCAGCCATCTCATCCTCTGGCGTCCCCTTTTCCTCCTGCCCCCAATCCCTTCCAGCATCAGAGTCTTTTCCAATGAGTCAACTCTTCGCATGAGGTGGCCAAAGTACTGGAGTTTCAGCTTTAGCATCATTCCTTCCAAAGAAATCCCAGGGCTGATCTCCTTCAGAATGGACTGGTTGGATCTCCTTGCAGTCCAAGGGACTCTCAAGAGTCTTCTCCAACACCACAGGTCAAAAGCATCAGTTCTTCGGCGCTCAGCTTTCTTCACAGTCGTTATAGTATACGGAATCTTTAGTTGTGGCATGTGGGATCTAGTTCCCTAACCAGCAATCAAACCCCGGCTCCCTGCATTGGAAGCAAGGAGTCTCAGTCACTGTGGCTCCTGCATTGGCAGGTGGCTTCTTTACCACTGAGCCACCTGGGAAGCCTATAGTCTAACTTTAATATGCCATAAAATGCACCATTTTGAAGTGCACAATTCAATGGTCTTTAGTATACTCACAGGTGGTGTGAGGTCCATGAAGGTACTCAGGGGGTGATGGATGAAGGGCATGCAGGGTGGAGTTTGGGAGAGTGGGCAGCCATATGATACTGTCCTAAAGGATAAGAAATAAAGGAGAGTGTGCAAAGGTGAAAAGGAAAGCTGTGGGAGTGTGTGATCCCTCCATACTAAGACGGACATGCAGACAGCAGAAGGTCCAGCAGGTGGAAGAAGTCAGTCAAGGGCTCTTTAGCCTCATAAGAGTTTAAATCCAATCGCAGAGCAAAGCACATTCATGCACAAAGCAACTGGGGGTCCTTCTGCGTAAATGTGTTGGTGAATCTCAGGGTAGAGACAGAGCCCACCACTTAGCTGATCAGGTTTACCTTATGCCTACTCACAGTTGGCACAGTCATGGCCTCTCCTCCTTGGAGCCATGGGTCATGCTCTTCTTCCATCCTAAATGCCACCCCTAGAACTCTCCCACCTTTCGTTGCTCACCTCCATCCTCTATGAAATATTCCGCAGTGCTCCTGCCCACAGTGAGTGCTCTCTTCTTA
Source organism: Bison bison bison (assembly GCF_000754665.1). Classification (NCBI taxonomy): domain Eukaryota; kingdom Metazoa; phylum Chordata; class Mammalia; order Artiodactyla; family Bovidae; genus Bison; species Bison bison. Next base: position 2,895,878 of record NW_011494846.1, on the reverse strand, counting down.
TCGCGTCTTTAAGGAAATCTCCCCATACAGAAGTCATTGCATATCTGCTGGCAGTCTGATCACCAGCTGCCAGGGGCATCTTGGTCTTGCAGCCTACCTCATAACCCTGCCTCACCTGTAACTGTTGCCAGCTTGCATTATCAACGTATCTTTCCAAGTGATCATTTAAAGGATCATCACCATGTCTATTGGTTTGCTAGGGCTACTAAGACCAAATACCACAGACTGAGTGGCTTAAACAATAGATATGTATTTTTCTCCCAGTTCTGGAGGCTGAATGTCCCAGATCGAGCTGCTGTCGGAGTTGGGTTTTGGTAAGGTCTCCCTTCCGGCCTTGCAGGTGGCTTGCCGTGTTCTCACATGGCCTTTCCTCTGAATGTGTGTGGGGAGAGACAGAGAAAGCAGAAAGATCTCTGGTATCTCTTTCTCGTCTTACAAGGACATTAATCCAATCAGGTTAGGACTCCATCCTTGTGACCTCATTTAAGCTTAACTGCCTCCCTAAAAGCCCTGTCTCCAAATACTATCACACTGGGGTGTAGGGCTTCAACATACACATTTGTTGAGGATACAGTTCATCCATAACACCAGGAGAAGACTGGGGAGCCCTGAAACAGGAGAAAAAAGATCTAGAAAGTAATACTTGACTTCTATGCAGAGTATATCATGTTAAATGTCAGGCTGGATGAAATACAAGCTGGAATGAAGATTGCCGGGAGAAATATCAATAACTTCAGATACGCAGATGACACCACACTAATGGCAGAAAGTGAAGAAGAACTAAAGAGCCTCTTGATGAAAGTGGAAGAGGAGAGTGAAAAAGTTGGCTGAAAGTTCAACATTCAGAAAACTAAGATCATGGCATCCGGTCTCATCACTTCATGGCAAATAGATGGGGAAACAGTGGAAACAGTGTCAG
>NW_011494846.1:2892779-2894859 GCF_000754665.1 Bison bison bison | reverse complement strand
TCAGACTTTATTTTTAGGGACTCCAAAATCACTGCAGATGGTGATTGCAGCCATGAAATTAAAAGACTCTTACTCCTTGGAAGGAAAGTTATGACCGACTTAGACAGCATATTAAAAAGCAGAGAGATTACTTTGTCAACAAAGGTCCATTTAGTCAAAGCTATGGTTTTTCCTGTGGTCATGTATGGATGTGAATGTTGGACCGTGAAGAAAGCTGAGCACCGAAGAATTGATGCTTTTGAACTGTGGTGTTGGAGAAGACTCTTGAGAATCCCTTGGACTGCAAGGAGATCCAACCAGTCCATCCTGAAAGAGATTGATCAGTCCTAGGTGTTCATTGGAAGGACTGATGTTGAAGCTGAAACTCCAATACTTTGGCCACCTGATGCAAAGAGCTGACTCATTAGAAAAGACCCTGATGTTGGGAAAGATTGAAGGCAGGAGAAAAAGGGGGTGACAGAGGATGGAATGGTTGGATGGCATCACTGACTTGATGGACATGAGTTTGAGCAAGCTCTGGGAGTTGGTGATGGACAGGGAGTCCTGGCTTGCTGCAGTCCATGCGGTCACAAAGAGTCAGACATGGCTGAGTGACTCAACTGAACTGTTATTTCCATGGACAGTGATAAATAATCACCTGCAATGCAGGAGACACAAGAAACGTAGGTTCAATCCCTGGGTCAGGAAGATCCCCTTGAGGAGGAAGTGGCAACCCACTCCAGCATTCTTGCCTGGAGAATCTCACGGACATAGGAGCCTGGTAGGTTACAGTACATAGCATCGCAAAGAGTCAGACATGACTGAAGTGACTGTGAACGCAAGGAAGGTAAAAACTGTCTCAAGGAAATAATTACATGCACATGCACACATAGAATAGGTCTTCTTCAGACATTTTTCACACATATCATAGTAATTTTGATAGTAATAGTAATGCTATCCAATTCCTTGCATTTTTAGACTGTCATTTAAAAGGTTTTAAGTTGTTGCCAAAGATTAAACGTCTGGTGTGATGTATTGGGAACACTGAAATTTTAAAGTAAAAGTAAGAACATTGCTCATTTACTATTTAAAAAATACAAGTTCTTTTTTAATGAACACAAATTGTAAATCGCTCCTTTTTCTCCTTGACATTGTATCTCAATTTCACTTCCCCAAATAATTACATCCTATTGTAATAATACATTTTATACTTCAGAGTCATTTACTGATCACCCTATTATATTTTTCTTCAACAAAACAAATGAAATTAGTTTTTAAAAAATTTCTGTGAATAATGGTTAAAGTGTTAAACAGTAATCTGGATTGAGTTATTATTAATTTATTGTTCTTACACAACTGATCAAAACAATCTACAAATTTAGTACATTTTGAAAAGGATAACTACATGTAGAAAGTAAAATTTTATTAGAAATTCATCTATTAATGAGATGTGTGTTTCCTCCACTTAGTTCATATATCAACGAACGAATATTACTTACTTTTAGAGCTCTCAGACACAGTTAAACATTAATTCTATTCCTATTCTTTTATAACTAAGTGTAAATACTGAATAACTAGCTCATAAAAATAGTTGAATGAGAATTGGTATACTTCCGTTACAGCAAATTGCTTGTTCTTTGAAAACAGAATTATATGCTAAGAATCATATGATGTTCTCTTTCCTTCCTCCTCCTCCTCCTCCTCTCTCTCTCTCTCATATGCTAGGTTCTCTCCAAAGCATGTTACATGAGTTATTTTATGTAGTCTCCTAGCAACTCTATGAAGTATGGCCCTTTATTATTCCCATTTTACAAATGAAGAAATTGAGGAGATTGACTCTCTAAGTCACAAGGTTAATAGGTGGCAGAACATGAATTCAAAGCCAGGCAGCATGACCCTGGAGCCTGCCCTCCCAGCCACGACCCCTCACAGCAGGTGGCACCGTGAAGTCCAGTTCTGTCCCAGCACTTGAAGCACGGATTTGCCGGCTGGTTCTCTAATGAAGGCAAAAACCCCAGAAAAAGGAAAGCTCCATAAACGTTGTTTAAAAGTTCATTCAACCCATCTTCAATCTCCTGGAGATCTGCTACCCAGCAGCTCC
>NW_011494846.1:2858909-2892679 GCF_000754665.1 Bison bison bison | reverse complement strand
TGAACAAAAGACCTAGCTGCCTGGCCAGTGATCTTTAGACTGCTAGCTAGCTGGAGGGATTGCCGTGATGTAAGAGCCTTTCACAGTATTTTCAGGGATTGTCAGGCAGTGTTTTTCACCCTTTCTGTCCCAGCAAAGTACAGACTTGCTCTGACTCTCCATCCTGTACAGCCTTCTTCCTAAGTCCAGGGCTTCAAATGCCCAAAGAGTTGGTCTAACGCAGCCTTGTTTCCTCCTGCTGAGGTCGCCAGGTTTCAGTTTCTCTGCCAGGCCCCATTGAATGCTGTCGATTAAGTCAACCTTGTGTTAGGATCTCCAGGTATTGGATGGAGGTCAGCTGCATATTTCTCTATTTATTTTCACTGGATTCTAGTAGTTACCCCATGGGCAGTGTGGATGTACTGGGGCTGCAGTTGCCTACTGTTCAAGAAAACGGGGATTGGAGCTGTTGGCAGAGGTCCTGTGGGCATTAGGGAGGGAGAGGATGAAGGGTGGGCGGAGTCATGTTTGGAAGGAAGAAGAACGAATGGAAAAGCTGTTTTTTTATTTTTTTGTTTTTTACTGTGCCCAACTGGCCAATGAAATGATCCCAACTGGGTAGCTGGCTATGTAGGCCTGGAGTCTGGCTAGCAACAGCCCTGGACATCTGGCCACACTGCAGCCTGTCTCTGGGGCAGCTGATTTTGGGCTTCACGGCTATTACCCAGAGTCAGGAGTAATGTCTTTCATTCTGAGACGTCTAAACCCCACAACCACAGGCCTGTGTTCCTCCAGGGCAGAGGGCAAATGCAATTACATCTGTGACCAATTTACACAGCTGGGAGCTCAGTCTCCTGACAGAAACATTTATTTGAGATTCAAGTCTCCAGGGAGCTGGGGAACCAGACAGGAAGTGAGGTCCAGCAAGCCTTTGTTGCTTGCTAGTCTGAGCCTTGAAAACAAAACACAACAGAAAACATCAACTTTGCCTTTTACAAGCCAAAAGTGAGACCACTCTCTCTACAAACCAGGAGGACTTTTGAGACATAGCGGGGAAAAAGAAGAATCAAATAAGGCCTGGCTTCCATTGAGTAAAGAAGGCTTATCCACACGAGTGCGGGCAGGCATCGTTGAATCCACTGAAGGGCCAAACAGAACAAAGAGTCAAAGGAAGGACACAATTTTTTTTCTTTCTTCTGGGCTAAGATGTACATCCTCTCCTGCCCTTGACCTCAAGCTTTGGGTTCTCAAGCCTTCAGACTCTGGGAGTCATGCCAGTGGCCCCCTTGTTTTCAGGGCTTCCTGGCCCCAGGGTGAATTAACTACCAGCTTTCCTGTTTCTCCAGCCTGCAGATGGCAGATTCTAGGACTTGTGGCCTCCATAACTAAGTGAGCCAATTCCTATAATAAATTTCATCTTACATATATGCTGCTGCTAAGTCGCGTCAGTCGTGTCCAACTCTGTGCGACCCCATAGACAGCAGCCCACCAGGCTCCCCCGTCCCTGGGATTCTCCAGGCAAGAACACTGGAGTGGCTTGCCATTTCTGTCTCCAATGCATGAAAGTGAAAATGAAAGTGAAGTCCCTTAGTCGTGTCCGACTCTTAGCGACCCCATGGACTGCAGCCCACCAGGCTCCTCCGTCCCTGGGATTTTCCAGCAAGAGTACTGGAGTGGGACCTTTATATATTCCATTGTTTCTGTTCTCTTCAGAACCTTTCCTAATACATCTAACAATGGACGTTTGGGTTGTTTTCACTTTTAATTGTTATGAACAATGTAGCTTTGAATATTAGTGTATAAATGTTTATGTGGACTTACCTTTTTTTTTTTTCATACACTGTGTCTACCTGACGTTCTTCTTACTCCTCAAGCTGCTCTTTCTAAGGTCTTGGGAGAGTTGAGCCTCCTGTATTTGGCTATTTTATTTATTTTTTATGTATTTATTTGGCTGCACAGGAAAATGGCAACCCACTCCAGTGTTCTTGCCTGGAGAATCCCAGGGACGGGGAAGCCTGGTGGGCGGCTGTCTATGGAGTCGCACAGAGTCAGACACGACTGAAGCGACTTAGCAGCAGCAGCAGCACAGGGCCTCAGTTGCGGCATGCAGGCTCTTTAGTTGTGGAATGTGGAATCTAGTTTCCTGACCAGGGATTGAACCTGTGCCCCCTGCATTGGGAGCCCACAGAGTCTTATCCACTGGACCACCAGGGAAGTCCCTGGGCATATGTTCTCATTTTTCCTGAGGATATATATGGGAGTGGAGTTGCTGGATCACGTGATAACTCTGTTTAACTATTTGAGGACCTGACTGTTTCCCAAAGCAGGTGTCCCATTTTATGTTCCAATGACCAGTAGTATATGAGGGTTCCAATTTTTTCTACATTCTCAACAACACTTGTTATTTTCTGTTTTTGTTTTTTTTCCTTAAATTGCAGCCATCTTAGTGGGTGCTAATTGGTATCTAACTATAGTTTTGATTTGCATTTCCTGATTGCTAATTATGTAAAGCATCATCTGCCTGTTGGATATTTTTATATCTTCTTTGGAGAAATGTCTATTCAGATATTTTGTCCATTTTTCAAATGAGTTGTCATTTTGTTGTTGAGTTGCAATGGTTCTTTGTATATTATAGATACGAGTCCCTTATCATATATACTATCTGCAAAAACTTTCTCTCATTCTGTGGGTTTGTTTTCACCTTCTTGATGATATCCTCTGGAATACAAAAGTTTCAAAATTTAATTATGCCCTGTTAATCTTTTCTTTAATGGCTTATGCTTTTAGTATCGTATCCAAGAATCCACTGCCTACCCCAAGATCACAAAAATTTACACCCGTGTTTTCCTCTAAAAGTTTTAGTTTTAGCTATTGCATAGGTTTTGATCCATTCTCGTGCGTATATGGTGTTTGAAAGAGTCCAAATTCTGGTTTTAAATTTATTTTCGTGTATGTCTATCCACGATTCCCACAGCATATGTTGACAAATTCTTCTTTCCCCATTAAATGGTCTTGTATGTTGGTTGAAAGTCAGCCGACTGTAAATGTGAGAGGCATTATTCATTTCTTACACCTGTTTTATTGATCTATGCATCTGCCCTAATACCAGTGCCACACTGTACTGATTACTGCAGCTTTGCAATAAGTGTTGAAATTGGGAAGTGTGATTCCTTCAACTTTGTTCTATTTTTCAGGATGATTTTGGTTACTCTGGATACCTACAATTTAGATTTAATATGAATTTTCTGGTTAGCTTGTCAATTTCTGAAAACAAGTCAGCTGGGATTTTAGTAGAAATTGCACTGAATCTACAGATCAATTTGGGTAGTATGACCATCTTGACAACACTAAGGCTTTTGACCCACAAACATAGGGTATCTTTTTACATCTTATTTGTTTCAACGATGTTTGTAGTTTTCAGAGTATACTGGTTCTATCCTTTTTGGCAGGTTAAATTTACTCCTAAGTATTTTACTACTTTAAGGCTATAAATGAAATTAATTTCTTCATTTTATTTTTGGTTTACTCATTGCTCCTGCATAAAGATACAAATGATTTTTGCATAACCTTGATGTACTCATTTATTCATCCTAATGGTTCTTTAGCAGATTCCTTAGGATTTTCTATCACCAGGATTAGGTCATCTGAAAATATAGTTTAACATCTTCCTCTCCAATCTGGATTTCTTTGTTTCATTCTTACCTAATTGCCCTGGCCAAGGTCTTTTGTATCTCAGCTGTCCAAGGAGCTGGATTTCTGTTATCAGCCATCACAGAGGATGAATTAAATGCTCCAGCTCCTTCAACCAGGCAGTTAATGCTTAATATTTAGCCTACCACCCAAATCGAAAGATACACACTCCTCAGGGTATATTTCAGTAGAGAAAAACCAGCCTCTTGCACTAATCAGACACATGCTTGGTCAGTTCACTCCGTGTTCCTAGGTGGGATGTTGGGACACCAGAAAAGAAAGAGAAGAGGGACAGCTTTAGACACGGAGCCCTTTTTGGAGGGCCGGTTGGACAAAAAGGAAGGCTGAGTGCCAAAGAACTGATGCTTTCAAAATGTGGTGCTGGAGAATAAGACTCTTAAAGAGTTCCTTGGATAGCAGGGAGATCAAACCAGTCCATCCTGAAGGAAATCAACCCTGAATATTCATTGGAAGGACTGATGCTGAAGCTGAAGCTCCAGTATTTTGGTCACCTGATGGGAAGAGCTGACTCACTGGAAAACACCCTGATGCTGGGACAGATTGAGGGCAGGAGGAGAAGGGGACGACAGAGGATGAGATGGTTGGATGGCATCACTGACTCAATGGACATTAGTTTGAGCAAACTCTTGGAGATAGTGAAGGACAGGGAATCCTAGCGTGCTGCGGTCCACGGAGTAGCAAAGAGTCTCAGACATGACTGAGTGGCTGAACAATAACATGTGGAGCTCACAGAGGAAGAGACTGGGATTCACACACATACAAAGAACTGCAGCCATGGCCTGGACAAACCTCCCAGCTTTAGCCATCTGTACTGCCCACTGCAGGTCAAAACAGAAAATAAAATCACTGCTTTTTCAGGCTACTAACCAAGTAGGCTCTTTTCTTCTCAGACTTGGAGTCAACAAACTCTGTAAGCCATCCTAATTAATGAAGAAAGCGCCAAGCCAGGCATGTTTTTCTATTGCTTTCAAGCATTCTGTGCTCCTAACACTTCCCTGATTGGCTGGGCTCAGGAAAATAGCCAAAGAGAGCTGAGATTGTATATCTTTGCCGGGGGGCTGTTTGCTGTGAGGTGGTCACAGATCCTTCTCCCTCACTGGAGGCAACATCTTGTCCCCCACAACTTCAGCAACAAGATGAAATCAGCGTTCCGTGGGCAGACTGTGCAGAGCAGGCTCTGTGGGGGAGCCTGCAAAGGTGGAAGAGCTATTCAAAGGTTGCCAGAGCCCGAGAATAAACTGGCTTTGATGCAGCTTATGGACACAATCCAGTTTTTAGCAAAATCCATGCCCAACCTCCCTGAAGTGCCCCATTGAGAAAACGGCTTGAAAATAGGTTGAATGACATGGGGAGCAACATCGGTAGAATAGCTTTAATGAGCCAAAAAATGTGGTTTCAAATGCCCCTCTGAGTACCGCTGCCTGGCTTTGCCAGCAGATGTAAAATCTGTGCACTGGGGCGAACTCAGAGAGCCACGACGCGGTGCTTATGCAAACTCTAAGCCAGTCAGTTGCATTCCTGTTCAAGTCCAGAAAATTTACTCATGTGGAGAAAGATATGTCTGAGCTGAAGGGGAATTGTTTATGGTCCTGAATGCACTGTAGGGGTGGGGGCAGGGTGCATGCCGAAGGAAATCTCTTGGATCTCCTGCAGAGAGCGTTTTTGGCTGTGCTTTGCCTTTGGCTCCCAGAAAGGGGGGTGAGGAGTTGTTTACGGTACAGTCAGATCCTGATTATTCAGGGGCTGATTATCCATTTCATGGATTCACTGGCCTTGGGCTTCTCCTCCTTTTAAAGGGTTTTCTGACTTTTAGGGATGTTGCTGTTCAGCTGAGGCCAAAGAGTAGAAAGAATGAAAAAGAGACTAAAAATATTTTTACCATATGTGAGCAATTCCTGTAAGCGATCTGATCAGGAAAAGGGAGCAAATTGTGTGGTTAAAATAGAATCTGGGGCTTGCTGGGGGGAGGGGATTTCCTTTTCTGTTCTCTGTATGTGGTGTCTTGGGCCCCTACCGCTGTTGAGACTCCATAGCAGATTTGCTGGGGAAAGCTCTGGAAGGCAGTGCTCATGAAGTGAGGATGGGAGAGAGCAGCCAGCCAGGCTCAGAGTAAGGAATATTGACTGCAGAGTCAAGCAAGGCAACGGACCCTGACGAAACATCTGGGCTCTGACCATGCTTGGCCAACAGCTGCTTATGTGTCTTCAAGTGTGCGTGTGCTCAGTCGTGTCTGACTCTCTGCGATGCTGTGGACTGCAGCCCACCAGGCTCCTCTGTTGATGAGATTTTCCAGGCAAGAATCCTGGAGTGGGTTGCCATTCCCTCCTCCAGGAGATCTTCTTGACCCAGGATTGAACACGTGTCTCCTGTATCTCCTGCACTGCTGTAGGATCCAGGCTCCATCCAATTCCTTGACACCAAATGATGAGACACTTGGTAACGATGACTTGAGGGGGGTCAGTAACCAAGGCCCAGAGGCCAGAAGTAGAATTACAGATCTGTGAGGATATCTGGTGAACCCAAACACCAAGAAAGTCAAGGAAATGGAAAATGAAGATATTACTCCACAGGAGCCTTAACCACTGGGGAGGAAAGTAGGTTGACCTTTCATAGAATTAATAGCAGAAGAGTCTTATGACTTAAGAAATACCTTCCTTTAATAAAGGTTTCTTAGAAGGAACTAACTTTTATGTTAATATACTGAAGACTTATTACATTGGACTGTAATCTCTTCATTAACCTCTCTCACTTTCCTTTATGAGTGACCATTTATATTTTTAATGTATATGATACATGTAATGAAATGATTGCAATTATACTTTAAATTTGTAATTAGGATTTTTAAATAATTCAAACTGAGCTTTTCAAAGACTTCTTCCCCGCTCTGTCACTCTTGCCCCTTCTAATCTCACCACTTAATTCAAAACACAAGAGTTTTTATTGCAATTGAAACAGAACAGGGATTATCTTTCAGTCTTAAGTCTTTGACATTGATCTTGGTTTTTTTCCCCTTGTTAAGCAAACTTAACTTCCCCAAACTTAAGCAAGCTCAAGACTTTTGGTTCAAATGTCTATTATTTTTACTGGTGAGGTTGACAGAAGAACCCACCAAAGACAAGGTGTATTGTAAACTAGAATAACTGGTCCTAAGAGCTTTCTCCACCTCTCACTACTAGGGTGTGGCAGGAAAAAGCTAGTTTGACAACAATAATAGTCCTTAAGTTTCTTTAGTCCTAGTTGACTTTGAAATTCTAATAAAATTTATGGACCTTCTTCCCAGAAAATTCTACATGAACACAAAAACACAGATTCCCTAAAGCTATTCTATGGAAATAGAACAGATTGGTTGAAGTCTCCTGATGCAAAACTGTTCTACAGCTGCATCTTTGAGATGAGCTTTAATTTAAGTGGGTGCATACTCAGTTGCTCAGTCATGTCTGACTATTTGTGAACCCATGGACTGAAGCCCGCCAGGCTCCTCTGTCAATGGGATTGTCCGGGCAAGAATACTGGAGCAGGTTGCCATGTCCTACTCCAGGGAATCTTCCTGACCCAAGGATCAGACCCACATCTTCTGCATCTCCGGCATTGGCAGGTGGATTCTTGACTGCTAAGCCACCAAGGAAGCCCTGAACTTTAAGGAGGATTTAGAATTTTTTTTTCTTTATAATTGAAATAAAGAAATGAAGGCTTGCCAAAAAAATTAGGAAAGGAAGATAGTTGGGGAACTCAAAGGAAACCAAGGTGCCAAAGATGAAAATAAGCAAACATAGGAAAAAATGCAAAGAGAAGATTATGGGAAACCTCCTGTGGCAACATTACCTGGGAGTTCATTCTGTCCTGACCTCAACAGTACCCAGGGAAGGGAAGACCCCGGGTAAAATGATCTGCAAAATCGCTTTTTGGAAGCTGACAATTTGAAGCAAGCATGTGAGAGGGCAGCTGGGAGAGAAAAGTCTGAATTCAAAAGACCCCAGCAGGAGATGCCCTGTGACAGAATCAGACTCGACAGGCAGAGGCATTTACTTCTGCTGTCATCTCTAAACAGAAATCTCAGATGACATATTTAGTATGCTCTTGAGATGCCACCGTTTGTCAAAGGAAGAGAAGGCATACGGTCAAGCCACAAGGGAGAACCTGCCACGAGTGGTCGAGATGACTCGGACTTCTTTGCTATTCCTGATGAAACAAGGGCAGCTCTCTCCTGGTTGATTGAAGATGCATTGCGAGTGCCTACTGCCTTCAGACAAACTGTGCTTTGAGGTCTTTGCACAGAGCTAGCCAATGGTCTTGCAATAACCTATATTAAAGGGGTTTGGCAAAAACATGTCTAGTCAAGCAGTTTGAAACTGATAGGTTTGTGTTAAGGAGTCTGTTACTGGATGCTTCCTCAAATAGCAGCAAACGAATCAAGAGCTCCTAACAGTTATGCTTTGCTTCAAGTACTGCTGCTGCTGCTGCTAAGTCGTTTCAGTCATGTCCGACGCTGTGCGACCCCATAGACGGCAGCCCACCAGGCTCTGCCATCCCTGGGATTCTCCAGGCAAGAACACTGGAATGGGTTGCCATTTCCTTCTCCAAGTACAGTGTGTTGCTATAGTGGTAGAGATAAAATTCACAGAAACAATGTTATGAGTTTTCAATGACAATACCATTTCATATTTCTATGCAGTTAATACTTGTTTTGATCAGGAATAGAAAATGTTATGCCTGGAATACTCAGAGAGATAAGGAAATTATATCCATGAACTAGAACAGGAGATCATATTTCTAAAAATTAGCCAAATATAAACTGGGAAGGTATGAAAAAGAATCAATTAAAAATTTTATATAAATAGATATTAATTTAAACAAAATTATCAGTGAACATTTTTAAATACTGGGAGTTTTTTAAAAAGTGAAATGACTGCATCTTAAGGACTGAGGATGTAATTTAAGTGGTAGACACAAATATACTAAGTAAAAACAAGAAAGACTGAAAATAAGATTTAACTCTCGAGGCTAGGAAAACAATAACAGGATAAACCTGAAGTTGGTTATTGCTTTCCTAGTAGAATAAAGAAATAATGAAGGGGAGTATATGAAGGGAAATGTTTTTACCACCATGTGATGCCATTTAAACAAAAGGAGTGTATTTCATTCTTTTTGCTGGCTGGAATGTTGAGGTGAGCAGTGAGACCTGGATACAGTATCTGGCTAATGAAAGTGAAAGTCACTCAGTCATGTTTGACTCTTTGCAACCCCTTGGATACATGGCCAGAATACTGGAGTGGGTAGCCTTTCTCTTCTCTAGGGAATCTTCCCAACCTAGGACTTGAACCTGGATCTCCTGCATTGCAGGTGGATTCTTTATCAACTGAGCTATCAGGCAAACCCTGGATACAGTATCTGAGAGCCTGGGATAGAAGCCACAAATTAAGGATGGTAGAAAGCACAGAGTCCATCTTATCCTGACACCATGAAGCCTCGAGGTTTAGCTGGAATGCTGAAACTGTTAGGAGAGAGAAAATACATTTCTATCACTGTTAAACCACTGTTCTTTTAGGCTTTGTACATTTCATATGCATAAAGGTATATACAAAATAATAAAAATACGAAGATTCAAGTCAGCAATACATAAATCTTAGGAAAGACGGGTGCACTGTTTTTTTCCTTTTTAAAATTTTATTTTTTGGCACTGCAGCATGCTGGATCTTAATTCCCCAACCAGGAATTGAGAGGAATTCCCTGTGCCCTCTGCAGTGGAAGCATGGAATTGTAACCACTGGACCACCAGGGAAGTCCCCATTTTATTTTTATTCTTTAAACTGTACCATTGATGTGAATTTTTAGTGTCCTCAAGGATGGCTTTTGTATGCCAGCAGAATGGCTTTGACAGATACTCAAATGTATATAGAAAAGTAAGAGATCAAGATACAGATGCTCAGTGTGAAAGTGAAAGTTGCTCAGTCGTGTCCAACTCTTTGAATACTGGAGTGGGTGGCCTTTCCCTTCTCCAGGGTAACTTCCCAACCCAGGGATCAAACCCAGGTTTCTCACATTGCAGGCAGATTCTTTACCAGCTGAGCCACAAGGGAAGCCCAAGAATAGTGGAGTGGTTAGCCTATCTCTTCTCTAGCGGATCTTCCCAACCCAGGAATCAAACCAGGTTCTCCGACATTGCAGGTGGATTCTTTACCAACTGAGCTATCAGGGAAGCCATGATATTTAATTATGATTGTGTAACACAGGTATAGGTATACATGAATAGTTCAATGAAACAGAATAGAAACCTAGAAACGAAAGACAACCCTATGTGGAAAATGTATTTGTCAGAGTTAATGTTACATACATGGGGAAAATGATTGCCTATTGAATAAACAGCTGAAGCTGAAGCTCCAATTCTTTGGCCACCTGATGCAGAGGATAGATGGTTGGATAGCATCACCGACTCAATGGACATGACTTTGAGCAAACTCTGGGACTCAGTGAAGGACAGGGAAGCTTGGCATGTGTGCTGCAGTCCAATGGGTCTCGAAGAGTCAGACATGACTTAGCAACTGAACAACAAATTAAATAAATGGTTGTGGAAAAATGGGTAATCTATGTAGAAAAAAACTTGGGACTCCATCCAACATTAAATATAAAATAGATCCCTGGTGCAATAAATATATAATGGTAAACAAGCAAAAGTTTATTTTTATTAAGAAAATAGGGAATTCCCTGGCAGTCCAGTGGTTAGGACTCCAAGCTTTCATTGCTAGGGTTCAATCCCTGGTTGAGGAGCTAAGATCCTGTAAGCCTCGAGGTACAGCCAAAAGGGAAAAAAAAGAAAGAAAAAGAGCATCTTTATGTTCTGTAAATACAAAGTGATTTCTTAAAGCAATGTATCAGACAAGCACAAACTACAGAGAAAGAGATATGTTCAAATACATTAAAATTAAAAATTTCTACACAGTAAAAGACCAAGAGCAAAGGTCAAAACAAACTTAGAATGGGAGAGGGTATTTGCAATAAATACAAATAAATAACAAGAATTATATAAATAACATATAACTTTAAAATCAACATGAGAAAGAAGAATTATCCAGTGGAAACATAGGCAAAGGATATAATTAAGCAGCTCACTGAAGAGGAAATCCAATTGGCTAATACACATACAGAGAGGAATTTCAGCCTCCCTAGTAATCAGGGAAATGTAAATTAGAGGAGATGGGAAAAAATGAAAACTTCTTATAATTCTATGTGATGGCGAGGATATAATTCCTTCACCTAATTATCAAGAGTATCTCAGAAGAAGAATAGTTTGCCAACTGCAGTTTGCAAACTCAACTCTTATCTTTCACCACTTTAAAGTATGAGGAGGCTTTTGGATCCATCTGACAAACAATTGGTGTTTAAAAGGATCTTATTACCGGCCCCTGTTCTTAACGCTGTTCGAGAGTCAGCTTTGCCCTATGGCTGGGCACCTTTCGAGGAGGGCTGTCAGCAGTATTTGAGGCTCAAGGTTCATAATTCACATTCATAGGGGGAAAAGGAGGCTCTTTGTCATCGTGGAATAAAGGGTCTTCCTTGAAATCTGATAAAGCCAACGTGGATCACTTGCCATCACTGGACCCTGTAACCATCCCAGTCTTGAAGATAGGAAATGGGTTTCCTAAAATTAACTTAGATGTCTGGAAAATGAAAGTGTTAGTCATTCGGTCGTGTCTGACTCTTCTGCGACCCCCTGGATGGTAGTCTGCCAGGCTCTTCTGTCCATGGTATTCTCAAGGCAAGAATACTGGAATGGGTAGCCATTTCTTTCTTCAGGGGATCTTTCCGACCTGGGGATCGAACCCATGTCTCCTGCATTGCGGGCAGATTCTTTACTGTCTGAGTCATCAGGGAAGCCCTAGATGTCTGGAGTTGGGTCAGTTCCCAAGAACGTTGCTGTGGATGAGGAGTAGATGGGGTAACATGAAGTCCATTGCAGCTCCTGTGAGTACAGGACTCCCAAATACTAAAGATACAGACCCACCAACCCTCAGAAACCGCCACAAAAGGTGACATCAATTTCAAATACAATCACATGACACTTTACATGAGGTTTCATTAAACTGTTTTAGTCATTCCTGAAGGCAGTACAGTGAGGAATCTCTGAGGAGAGTCAGAAGTTGAGCTTTGCAAGCATCTCGCCTTGAGAGGCAAAACCTTGGCGTGGTCAAAGTTCCCAGCGCCAAACAGCACTCAGGGCTGCCATTTTTCCTTTCACAGGTGATATTGACAGGAGAAACAAAGCTTGTACTGCAAGCTTTGTTCATTTTTATGCACTGCTGGAATTTAAGATCCTTAAATTGCCTGGAGTGGGACCACAACCATGATTGCCAGCAATAATATCGTTGCAGTAATTGGAAGCTCTATAACTACTCTGACTCTAAACTTGACCTCTGTCTTATGCTCATTCCAGAACTCTTGTGCTCAGTCTATACCTAACAGCTCAACTTCAGAGTTCTGAATGATTCCTCATCCACGACTCAATCCACCACACTAGAGTTTACTAAAATATGTTGTGTGGAACACAATCCTATAAAAGGATATAAAAAGCGTATATGGACCAAGTTAAGTTAGGAAACTTTACATATTATATCCTCTTGAAGAATTACATTCACATCTTTAAGATTCTGAGCAGTGAAGAAATCTGTTTAATTTGGTATTTTCTAATCTAATTGCTCACTTGGTAAAGAATCTGACTGCAATGCAAGAGACCTGGGTTTGATCCCTGGGTCGAGAAGATCCCCTGGAGTAGGCAATGACAACCCACTCCAAAATTCTTGCCTGGTGAATCCCATGGACAGAGGAGCCTGTTGGGCTGTAGTCCACGGGGTCACAAAGAGTCGGACATGACTGAGTGACTAACACACACGCACACAATCTAACAGCAGAATCTATTACATGAAGGACATTTATTAACATCTTCAGAACTAATGTTACAAAGAATGTACTCTAAGAAACATGGCATCATATCATGCTGGTGGTGTTACTGTTCAGTTGCTAAGTTTTGTCCAACTCTTTGTGACTCCAGGGACTGCAGCATGCCAAGCTCCTCTGTCTTCCACTGCTGCTGCTGCTGTAAGTCGCTTCAGTCGTGCCCGACTCTGTGCAACCCCATAGATGGAAGTCACCAGGCTCCCCCGTCCCTGGGATTCTCCAGGCAAGAACATTGGAGTGGGTTGCCATTTCTGTCTCCAATGCATGAAAGTGAAAAGTGAAAGTGAAGCCACTCAGTTGTGTCCAACTCTTAGCGACCTCATGGATTGCAGCCTACCAGGCTCCTCCGTCCATGGGATTTTCCAGGCAAGAGTACTGGAGTGGGGTGCCATTGCCTTCTCCTACCTCCTGGAATTTGCTCAAATTCATGTCCATTAGGTTGGTGATGCTATCCAACCATCTCATCCTCTGCTGCCCCTTTCTCCTTTTGCCTTCAATCTTTCCCAGCATCTGGGTCTTCTTCTTCAGTGAGTCAGCTCTTTGAATCAAGTGGCCAAAGTGTTGAAGTTTCAGCCTCAGTATCAGTCCTTCCAGTGAATATTCAGGGTTGATTCTTTTAGAATTGACTGGTTTGATCACCTTGCAGTCCACGGAACTGTTAAGAATCTTCTCCATCACTACAGTTTGAAAGCACAAATTCTTTAGCGCTCGGCCTTCTTTATGGTCCAGCTTTCACACCTGGACAGGACTACTGGAAAAACCATACCTTTGACTATACCGACCTTTGTCAGCAAAGTAATGTCTCTGCTTTTTAATACGTTGTTTAGGTTTGTCATAACTTTCCTTCCAAGGAGCAAGCATCTCTTAATATCATGGCTGCATTTTATCATATAACAAAATAAACAACAAACTTTCAATTTTAGATGTATGAGGCAACTCAGAAACATGTTTTTGACATGGAGTTGCCCAACTGTATGCAAAAGCAGAGAGGCTAGTATAATAAATTCCATGTGCATATCACCTAACTCAGCACTTGTCATTAGCTTCTTCATACCACCACTCATTTCCCCAACCACTCATGATTATTTTGAAGCAAATCCTAGACACATGATTTCATCTGAGAACACTTCAGTATGTATCTCTGAAGACAAGGAATCTCTTTTTTAAACACAATTTCAATTATTAGCACACCCTGAAAATGGCAAGTCTAATCCTTAATTTCACTGCTATCTTCCTGACTGTCTATAAATGTTCTAACACTTCTGTGTTTAGCATGTTTTGTTGTGTTTTGTTTTACAGTTTGTTTGAAATAAGATCCAAAAAGGTCCATATGTTACTATTGGTTAATAATTGTTTAAGTCTATTTTAGTAAAGATTCTCCCTCTTTACACTTCACGAGTGTGTGCTAAGTCACTTCAGTCATGTCCCACTCTTTGTGACCACATGGACTGTAGTCACCAGGCTCCTCTGTTCATGGGACCTTCCAGACAAGAGCACTGGAGTGGGTAGCCGTGCCCTCCTCCAGATGATCTTCCCAACCCAGGGATCGAATCCAAGTCTCTTACATCCCCTGCATTGGGAGACAGGTTCTTTACCACTAGAACCCACTCCAGTGTTCTTGCCTGGAGAATCCCAGGGACGGGGAGCCTGGTGGGCTGCCGTCTATGGGGTCGCACGGAGTCGGACACAACTGAGCGACTCAGCAGCAGCAGTGCCACCTTTATACTTCTTCTTTTGTTATTGTTTAAAAAACAGAAACAAAACTGGCCCCTGTGTCTTCAGCTTTCCCTAGTCCAGATGACATCCTCATGGTGTCTCTTGGTATATTCCTCTGTCCTCTGTATTTCCTATAAGGCACAGCAGCTCACATAGATTCTGGTTTGATTTCTTTGGCAACACTCTTATATAGGTGAGTGGAATACTCCTGATGAGAGACACGCAATGTTCCATGGTTGATCATTGACTAAAAACACTAACTCATTAGGTGTTTCAATTCATGATGTTTCTATCATCTCTTCTTCATTTATTATCTAGATTACTTCTGCAAAAATAAACACCCTCTTGTTAAATGGTTACATTGGGATACAACTTCTATAGACAGGGCAAGAAAAAAAATCCGATTCTTTCTACTTTAAAATTTTCAAAATATAGTATTGGCTCCCATGAGCCATTAAAGAATTATCAGTGTGTTACCATTTTCTTATTATTGTGGACCACTATATACCCTGGAGAAGGGAATGGCTACCCACTCCAGTATTCTTACCTGGAGAATTCCATGGACAGAGGAGCCTGGTGGGCTATAGTCTGTGGGATCATAGAGTTGGATACAGCTGAGTGACTAACACTTATGTATTTATATAAACATATTCTATGTGTTAAATTTTTTTAAATTATCACACTTACTGATGCTCAAATTTGTCCCTTTTTGCACAAAGTTCCCGAGTCTTTTTCACACAATCCACATAGCTTTTGATCTGTTTCTGGTATTTTGGTATGACAAGATATACCAGGTTCTTGCATTTCCAGCACCAGGCCCGGAATGAATCATTTTTTTCAAGGTGCCCTGGTTTTGTTTTGTTTCTGTTTTTTTAACTGGGAAATGTATTTACAAAACAGTATAAATATGATTTTTTAGAGCTTAATATAGATAAAATTATATCAATAGTATCAATTTTAAAAACATAGGGCTTCCCGGGTGGCACTAGTGGTAAAGAACCCGCCTGCCAAAGCAGGAGACGTAAGAGAATTCGATTCCGGGGGGGGAAGATCCCCTGGAGGAGGGCATGGCAACCCACTCCAGTATTCTTGCCTGGAGAATCCCGGAGAGGACGTGGTGGGCTACGGTCCATAGGGTGGAGTTGGAGACAGCTGAAGCCACTTAGCACACGTGCACATACGTCTCTTGGTCCTTCAATGGAGTATTTCATATGACAAAAGAGAAAAGCATTTATTTTGAACTTGACTGATGTACTCTCCAAATCTGGTTTTTTCATTTGTCAAATGCAGACTATGATAATCCTTACTCATAGGTTTACAGATTAAACAAGTCAGTACACGTGTAGTTGTTAGAGTGGTGCCAGTGATAGTCAGTGCTTAATAATCATTAATTATGATCTGACAGTTAGCATTAGTTTTGTACTCAGATCTCAACATAGAGTGATTTAAGTTCAAATTATTATTCTTTGACAACTCACAGTTCCCTTTGACTATCCAACACCCCAAATTCCCCTGACCTACTTTGAGGAGTTACATTCCCAGGCAGCAGGGTTCAATTAAGGAAGCCGGGAGAAAAAGCAACCAACTCCAAAGTTATTTTTTGCTTCTTCGAAGGCCATCTGCTGCTATGACCCATTTCGCAACATGGAAATTCATCAGCTGAGTGCAATTTCCCTTCAATCAGTGGCCCACTAAATGGAATTATGTTGCTATCTTTAAATTTGAAATGATCAGACATGGGTTAAAAAATGCCCATTCATCAGTCAAGATTCTGCAGTTAATTGTGAAAACAGAGGGTTCACCACATACCAGGATTTTGGCAGAGAAGTGGAAAACGGGTTTGTTTTCTTTCACCCCTTGGCCCTCGGGCAAATAGCAAACAGATAGTTTGAAATCTTTCCCTCTGAATTTATTTATTTATTTATTTTTGCCTTGATGCTTCAGTGAATGGGTAAACGAATTTATCTTCACAAACCTGGTCCTTTTGAGACTGGACTGATCTCTTTAAGGGGAATCAGTCAGTTGATCTTTGAAGAAACTTTATGGAAATCCGACATTAAAAATAAATTCACGACAACAAAATGTTTTCAAAATAATGTACAGATGTCTTAGTTATTCTAAAAAGTATCAATGTGTTATTGGACAGGATAATGTACCCAAAATTGCTTTGCAGGATATTATTAGGACAATGGATGAAATTCACATAACATGGTAGACTAAAGTATTATATCAGTATTAAATTTCCTGAATTCGATAGCTGCTTTGGTCTCAGAAAATACACACTGAACTAGTAAAGGGGGATGATGTCTGCAGAGTTCTCTCAAATGGTTCAGAGAAGATTAACGTATGTCTGTGTGCAGAGAGGGAGGGAGGGAGCGTGCAGGACACAGAGCACTCAAATGTGGCCCACGCTGAAAACCAGTAAAAACTCAAGAAACTGGATGAAGGGTATAGGAGAGCTCTTGATACAATTCTTGACACTCTTCTGTAAATTTAAAATTATTTCAGAATAAAATATTTAAAATTAATTCATTAAAAAGTGAGATAATGTATACCAAGTACATAGCTCAATGTCTACTACACAGTAGTATTAATATCAAATCTGCAGAACTTGGATATGCATCTTTGTGCTGCAAAGTTGTACTACAATAGGTTTCAAAATTAAACAAAATGGTACTTTTTCCATCAAGATGAACTTTAAAACAAAAAAATAGAGCTACCATATGATCCGGCAATCCCACTCCTGGCATATATCTAGAGAAAACCATGGTTCAAAAGGATACATGCACCCAAGTGTTCATTGTAATGCTGTTTACAATAGCCAAGCCATGGAAGCAACCTAAATGTCCATCGACAGATGAATGGATAAAGAAGATGTGTATATATATATATATACACACACACACACATATACAATGGAATATTACTCAGCCATTAACAAGATTGAAAAAATGCCATTTGCAGCAACATGGATGTACCTGGAGATTTTCACACTAAGTGAAGTAGGTCAGACAGAGAAAGACAAATATCATATATCACTTAAATGCAAAATCAAAAAATGATACAAATGAACTTATTTACTAAATAGAAATAGAGTCAGAGGTATAGAAAACAAATTTATGTTTACCTAAGGGGAAAGGTAAGAGACACCTGTATGAGAGTCATGAAGTGACAGTGAGAACCTGGTATGGAACAACTGATTGGTTCAAGATGGAGAAAGGAGTACGACAGGACTGCATGCTGTCATCCTGCTTGTTTAACCTATATGCTGAGCACATCATTAGAAATGCCAGACTGGATGAGTTACAGTCAGAATCAAGATAGGCCGGAGAAACATCAACAACCTCAGATGTGCAGATGATACCACTCTAATGGCAGAAAGTGAAGAGGAACTAAAGAACCTCTTGATGAGGGTGAAGGAGGAGAGTGAAAGAGCCAGCTTAAGACTAAATATTAAAAAAACTAAGATCATGGCATCCGGCCCCATTACTGCATGGCAAACAGAAGGGGGAAATGAGAAAGTAGTAACAGATTTCCTCTTTTTGGGCTCCAAAATCACTGTGGACAGTGACTGCAGCCATGAAATCAGAAGACAATTGCTTCTTGGCAGGAAAGCAATGACAAACCTAGACAGTGTGATGAAAAGCAGAGACATTACTCTGCTGACAAAGTCTGTGGTCAAGGCTGTGGTCTTCCCAGTGGTCAATAATGGTTGTGAGAACCGGACCATAAATAAGGCAGAATGCCAAAGAATTGATGCCTTCGAACTATGGTGCTGGAGAAGACTCCTGGGAGTCCCTTGGACAGCAAGGAGATCAAACCAGTCAATCTAAATGGAGGTCAACCCTGAATATTCACTGGAAGGACTGATGCTGAAGCTCCAGTATTTTGGTCATCTGGTGTACACAGATGACTCATTGGAAAAGTTTCTGATGCTGGGAAAAATTGAGGGCAGAAGGAGAAGAGGGCGTCAGAGGATGAGATAGCTAGACAGCATCACTGATGCAATGAACACAAACTTGGGCAAACTTCAGGAGATGGTGAGGGACAGGGAGGCTTGGAGTGCTGCAGTCCATGGGGTCACAAAGAGTCAGACACGACTGGGTGACTGAACAACAAGTGGAATGGTGTGTGCATGCTCAGTCGCTCAGTTGTGTCTGAGTCTTTGTGAGTCTCTTCATGGACTGTAGCCTGCCAGGCTCCTCTGTCCTTGGAATTTTCCAGGCAAGAATACTGGGGTGGGTTGCCATTTCTTACTCCAAGGGGAAAGGTGGGGGGAAAAAACAGGAGCTTAGGATTAACAAACTATTGTATATAAAATAGATAATCAACAAGGACCTACTATATAGCACAGGGAACTCACTCAGTATTCTGTAATAACTAAACGGGAAAAGAATTTGATAAAGAATACATATGTGTATAGCTGAATCTCTTTTCTGTACACCTGAAACTAACACAACATTGTAAATCAACTACAGTCTAATATAAAACAATTTTTTAAAAATCGGGGGTGGAGTGTGGCAATGGAAGGGTATTCCATGTTCCAAATGACATCAGCTTTTAGAGAGCCTTCTTCAGTGTGCCAGCTGGTGAGCTCCTAATTCTTACTCCTCAGCTTATCAGTTCCTAACAGCTCCATGAAGGTCTTGTTATAGAATTTTACATGGAAGCTGAATAACGTGTTCAAGGTCCCACAGCTAGTAAAAACCTGGGACTTCACCCAGACCCAGATCACCAACTTCAGAGCATATGCGATTTCCATGAAGTCACAGGAAAGAGCATGCGCTAGAGAAGACGAGGCCCGGAATTTGTTGCTGATCGGCAGGACGCAGACGATCAGCAGTACTTGCTCGTGTGTGGTTGGGTTGCTTAATGAAAAGGTAGGTAAAGGGCTCAGACCTGTGGCTGACTCCTGGTCAGTTAGTGCTCCACAAATATTAACTTATTATTAGTCTTGTGAAAAGACATTTAAACACTGGATGGTAACATTGTCAGATGGCTTTGCACCTTATAGAACATTCATTTCCAAAGAGTTTGGGTTTGTGACTAAATATCGATAGAGAGTTCTCTGTGTGGTTCTCGCTACTGTCCCTGAAATTTTCTATTTTGCTTTTTCTAGCTTCAGAAATTCCACCATATGCCAGCATTGTGACTTTGGGTGAGTCACTTAATCTTTCTTGCCTCCGTTTCTTCATCTGTAAATGGGAATAATAACCCTACGATATCACAGGGTTTTTATGACTCTCTCATACCTAGCTTCCTTTGTGAGATTCACCCACACTGACGTTTGGTGTTATAATGTGTTCATTCTTATTCCTGTACCGTGTATCAGTACATGGATATGACAATTCATTTGTCCATCCTACTCTTCGTGACTGTTTGTGTAGCTTCCAGTATGCACAGTGCTATGGTCAACATTCCTCTACACTTCTTCCCAGTGAACATACGTAAACATTTCCGGTGGGCATATAGCAAGGGTGGTACGAATGCATCACAAGGCATACATATGCTCAGATTTAGAAGACAGGGACAAACAGGTATTCAGGCGGCGGTATCAGTTTACACTTCTACCAGGAGTGTACCATAGTTTTGCTTGTTCCCTGCTTTTGCCAAAACTTGACATTTTTCTTGTACATAAGTTTTTGGTTTTTTTTTTCTTTAATTTCTGTGGGATAGGTTGTCAGAAGTGAGATTACTAAGTCAAAGTGTGTATGTGTTTTTAACTTTAACAGATGTGGCCAGACGGTTTTCCAAAAGGTCTGCATAACTGCACATTTTCACCAAGAATACAAAAGAATACTCTTCTCCCTACATCTCTACCAACAATAAACACTATTCCTCTTTTTAATTTTTGCCATTCTGATGGGTATAAAATAAAATGTTATTTTAACTTATACTCCATACTATTAATGTTTATATATTTGTGGCCTCTGGATTTGTCCTTCTATTGAAGGATAGAAGGATATTGGGAAGGATATTGAATTTGTGACTGGTCAGAAAGATTAAGGGCTTCCCAGGTGGAGCTAGTGGTAAAGAATTTGTCTGCCAATGCAGGAGACATAAGAGATTCAGGTTCGATTCCTAGGTGGGAAAGATCTCCTGAAGGAGGACATGGCAACCCACTCCAGCATTCTTGCCTAGAGAATTCCATGGACAGAGGAGCCTGTCCTGTCCCTGGGGTTGCACAGAGTTGGACACAACTGAAGCAACTTAGCATGCAAGAAACTAATAGTGTTATCCCATTAAAAAAACAAAAACCCACGCACAAAAAAATCCTCTCTGTGAAGTTGTAAATTCTCTATCTCTGCATGTGTCCAGGATGAGGCTGCTTGTTTACATCTCAAAAATGTGTTCGGTGGATTCTTCTGTTGAGTTGGAGACAGCCTTGGAAATGTGGTTCCAAAAGCAGGCCATGAGGAGAATCAAATTAGAAATTTTAACATGCAGATTCCCAGTATCCTGCCTTGAAGACTTTGCTGAAGAAGACCTGGGAGAGGCCCAGGAATCTTTATTTTGCAACATGGACCAAGTGATTCTGATTAACCTGTGTACAGACCACTTTTGAGAAATACTGGACTAGAAGATGTCTGTCTTTGAATTTCAAAATGATCGATTTTACCAGCTGCTATTGGCAGCTCAGTGGTAAAGAATCCTCCTGCCAATGCAGGGGATGCAGTTTTGAACCTTGATCTGGGAAGATACCCTGGAGATGGAAATGGCAACTCACTCCAGTGTTCTTGCCCAGAGAGCCCCACAGCACATAGTAGAGTCTCAGTAAATCTATCTCAGATAGATAAATGAATGAAAAAAATCAGAACTAGGAGCTAAGAATTGGAAATAAGGAATACTGAAGAGAAAGAGAAAAAAAGCACACAAGACTGACTGATCTGGTTCTAAGAGTATGGAAAACCGGAAGACCTCAAACAGGCTCCTTATATCATAGTTCTATGGTTAGATGGCATCACCGACTCAATGGACATGAGTCTGGGTAAACTCTGGGAGTTGGTGATGGACAGGGAGGCCTGGCGTCACGGGATCACAAAGAGTCGGACACGACTGAGAGACTGAACTGAACTGAAACAATGGCATATAGGTAGGCAATGAATGGAGAGAATATTCTCCAGAATTCTTCATATAAAACCACTGTATAGGTCTGGAAAAAATACTGTAATAAGCCCTTTGAGATAGTAGGTGAGAGCCCCAAGGAATCTGGGATGGGCCTGGTGGCCAGTGTAGGAGGAGGGATTTATTGATAACTCCAGGATGGTGAGGGGAGGAGAAAAGGAAGTGTGGGGAGTGTAGAGGAGCCCAGACTTGCCTGAATGCCCCTGTGCTGCGACTGAAGGAGGTCTGCAAAACAACCAGGGCTGCTTGCTGTGGTTGAACTTCTTGCTGAAATGAGAAGAGAGAGCTGGGCAAGCTGTTTAGGAGTCAGCAGGCCTGGAGGTAGCTCTAGTGGTAAAGAATCTACCTACCAATGCAGGATATACAGGAGACGAAGGTTCCATCCCTGGGTCGGGAAGATTCCTTGGAGAAAGGCATGGCAACTCACCCCAGTATTCTTGCCTGGAGAATCCCATGGCCAGGAAGCCTGGGGGGCTACGGTCCATGGGGTGGCAGAGACTCAGACATGACTGAAGCAACTTAGCACGCACACACAGGCCTGGAGGTGGTGAGACTGTTGAGGCTGAGAGACAGAAGGGAACAGGATGCAAGTATTTGCAGACATTATGAGGTGGGTTTTGTGTTATCTTGGGCCATAAAAGTAGGCATTTGATGAGGTTATCAGACCTCAGGGGGCAGGGAGACTGCTGACATCTTGATTACATGAGTGGGTCTAAGAAATTACATTCTTAGAGGAAAGTTGAACGAGCCTGTCGATAGCTGGGTCTTTCCCTGTGCCAGGCATGGGGCTTCTTCCTTTTTTTTTTTTTTTTTTTTAGGGTTTTGTCTTTATCTTTTTAACTTTTTATTTTCTATTATTTAAATGAATTTTAAGAATTAGGGTATAATTGCTTTACAGTCTTGGGTTAATTTCTTCCATATAACAAAGTGAATCAGCTTTGCATAAACAAATACCAAAAAAAAAAAGCATGAGTAGAATTTCAACAGGTAGAGGGTTTAAGTGAGGGCATTTCAAGTCTGGAACGGTGAGAGTAAAGAGATGGGGATGGGAAGTGGCATGTGGTCTGAGGAGCAAGCAGAGCAGATCTGTTGGGTGGAGCAGAGGACCATAACTTCCTTCCTTCTTCTGTGTCTTGACTCTAGGAGTCTAACCATCAACTTATCCCTACTTCTCAGAAGAGCCCAACCACAATGGTTGCCAAGCTCTGGCCAACACATATCGGTGGCTGCACTGATTATTCACTTTGTGCCTGACCTAGACCTGTGCCTTTATTTTCAGTTCATTTCACCCGTGTCCTTCAAGCTAAGCTTAAGTTCTTGGATTTGTTACCTCTGGAGCTTCAGGAGGAGAAAGGATCAAAACACTCCCTGGAACACCCACTGAGGACTTATAATAATTGACTGGCTTCTACCATATAAACTTCACCATTCCTTCATTCATCAAATATTTACTGACCTTATTTATTGAGTCTGAATATTCTTAATTTATATAGAGGGCAGTGTATTAACTGTGGCTCACGGTTTACATGAAGAGCCAGAGAGATTGCCATACCCTAACTAAATGCCCCAGGCCTTTGAGGCTTCACTGGTTTCTGTTCTTGAGTTTCCTGATATTCTAAGACTATTAGTTCAGGGAGACCCTTCCCTCTTCTCATATTGTACAAGTATCTCAAGCCCGCAGACTCTGACATTGCTTCTACCAAGCAAAGGGAAAGCACGTTGTCTTAAGTGCTGTGGAAATTCTACTGGAGACAATGAGCAGAGTATCAGAGTGGGTCTCCTATCTGAGCTTTGAGCCTTCTTTCTGCTATCTGCACTAAATAAGCAATTATTCCTTTGGGCTTCTTGATGATGCCAGGATCCAGTCAGTGCTGCCAAAGTCCCAAATCAAGCTGGCGGGTTG
This sequence comes from Bison bison bison, assembly GCF_000754665.1. Lineage (NCBI taxonomy): Eukaryota > Metazoa > Chordata > Mammalia > Artiodactyla > Bovidae > Bison > Bison bison. Next base: position 2,869,296 of record NW_011494846.1, on the reverse strand, counting down.
AGGTTAAAGGAATAGCTCATTCCTCTGCAGGGAGAGGTCACAGCATGCTTCATACTTCGGGCTAGAGAACTCCATTTCCCTATCCTAGATCTCTGAGCACCACTGGCTGTCTTTGGAAAGCTTGAAGTTGGGCCTTGAGCCTTGCTTGTTTCCTTGCAATTTTATGTGAACTGAGTAGTGAAATCTGCTCCAAGTCCATACTGCTGGAACACAAGATTTTGTTTTACGAACTCAGATGGTCCATGTTTCTGAAAATGATTTCACCCCAAAGCAAAACGAATAGCTGATTCTGTAACACGTACTTTGCTTTCAAAAGCCTCATTATTTTAAAGCATTTCCCCAAGATTTCTCTGATGTAGCTCTATTTTGAAATTCTTTGGTTGTGTAGAAATATGCATAAATAAAATTGAAAAAATTTTCAAATTACTAAATTTTAGATGTAATTTTTCATTTTTTCCAATATAGTTCCCTCTCCATTGCTATAATAAGGAAGACTGTCATTCTTACTTGGAAGTTTGGGCTCTACATTTTTGGATTTTTCAGTGCTTTCTCCATCCTCATTGTAACCTTGGGCATATTTTTTTCTGAGAGACATTTGCTTGGCTGTGAGCTTCACAATGGCAGAATTTTGTTGCATGAATAAATGAATGAATACATGTTTTTCCCCCAAGTATGAATCTGCCATCATTCTAAACATTTCAATTCATTTCTATTCAACTCAGTTCCAATTTAATTTTTATAAACCAGTTAAAGAATGGGAAACTGGACAGAGTGACCATACTTTAACACCACAGGTATCCAGACCTGGTTTGGGAAGATTTTGCCAGAAGAGCAGCCTAGGGGTCACTATTACTAGTCAAGCATGTAGACTTTGAGCTACAGGAAGAATGGGACAGGCTTCAATTTGAGAATGTTTGTTGTTGTTGTTCAGTCACTCTGTCGTGTCCAACTTTTTATGATCCCATGGACTGCAGCACACCAGTCTTCCCTGTTCTTCACCATCTCCCAAAACTTGCTCAAACTCCTGTCCATTGAGTCAGTGATGCCATCCAACCATCTCACCATCTATCATCCCCTTCTCCTCCTAACTTCACCCTGTCCCAGCATCAGGGTATTTTCTAATGAGTCAGCTTTTCGAATTCAGGTGGCCAAAGTATTGGAGTTTCAGCTTCTGCATCAGTCCTTCCAATGACTATTCAGGATTGATTTCCTTTAGGATTGACTGGTTTGATCTCTTTGCAGTGCAAGGGACTCTCAAGAGTCTTCTCCAACACCACAGTCCAAAAGCATCAATTCTTCAGCGCTCAGCCTTCTTTTTGGTCCAACTCTCACATCCATACTTGACTACTGGAAAAACCAATTGTCCTTTTGTGCCGGGAGCCAGCGTGAGGAACTCCGCCCCTGGCAAAGGTCATGAGGAAGGAGGCTCGGCATACGCAAAGGCGGGATCGAGCCTCAGGAGTTCCCCCTGGAAATTCTCAAGCATCTACCCCCAAAACCAGAGTCTGCCTACTTTACTGCTTTGGGCTCTCACCTACACCTCTGACTTTACGGGGGGCTGTCCTAGGTGTGACAAGAGTGTTTTAGTTCACAATTGTGAGAGGCATGAGATGTTCTAAACTGTCTGAATACAGATTCCTTTGAGCAGTTAAAAGATTGATTAGAAATTGTATTGGTGAAGGGTTTTTCACTTGTTGGGCCAATGTTTGCTGCTAAGTTTCCATATCCCTTACCTGCTGTGTCCCTGGCAGTGTGTTGATTAATATAATTGGTGTAAGTAGTAGCTTTAATGTTTGTAACCTTGGACCCTTGAGTTAATTCTTTTTCTTGTTATAGCCCACCACACCTTTGCCCTATAGGAATGCAACTTTATCTAATGCTTTTGGAGGGTGGCGCCTGACTAATCACCTTTAGAGAAAAATAAGTTTTCTGAAGAAAGGGTCTTAAAATGTTAACAGGCCTCTGGGCCAGAAGATGATGCAAATCACCTAAACTTTTGCATATGATAAGTTTGCAGGAAGAAAGCCTGGCTTACTGCATGACTCTACCCCTTCCCCCATTATCCTCTACGCATAACTTAAGGTATAAAAACTATTTTGGAAAATAAAGTGTGGGCCTTGTTCACCGAAGCTTGGTCTCCCCATGTCGTTCTTTCTCTCATCTTCTGGCTGAATTATTCAGCCTCTTTTCTCCACTAAATTGTCTCACTGAGCTATCCTTATTCTATTACTCTTTATATCCTTAATTAACATTTAATTAAGCAATTGTTTCCTGATCCTCCCTTCGAATTCCCTGGATCCACCGGGGCTGGACTCTGGCAATTTTGTATCAATTTTTTAACTTAAAGAATTTATAACTCGTGGTATCTGTGGTGTGGAAGTGAAAAGAGAGACTGGTCTTCTAGAAAGGACAGTTAGATGCTAAAATGGAAAACCCATCAGCGAATCCACTCTTTCAGTGGTGCAGGAACATGTGAGCATAGCACATCCAAGCACACCCCCCACCAAGTGGCATTAGCCTTTTATATGTTCAAGACCAGGCCATTGCACAAACAGGAGGTTAGCATAGGCTCAAACAAGCATAATTAAAATTCCACAGGAAAGCTAGACCTCACTGACCCAGAACCATAGGCAGGGAGAGGATCGGGAGAGAGCTGTATTCTGCAGTCGGTATAACAGGACAAGAGTCAGGAGCAACGTCCACAGAAAGAGGACACCCTGGATTCCCCTGCATCTCTGCATTAACAATGCGCATCTTTGTCTCTGCATGTGTGAACAGTGTTTCTGATTGCACATTCTCAAGGGATGTCTGGGGACTGGTTCAGTTTAAAGTGCTAGGAAAGCAAAAGATGAAAACACCAAATTCCTTAAGCTGGGTGTACCACAGAGCCCATGAACCCGATACTTCAAGTCATACCTAGCAATCCCCCAAAATGTTATAATTAGCTATAATAATCCTGACCACCAATCACCATCAAGATAGAAGAGCAAACACTCCATTTGAAACCCTAGAGGAATGTGAGAGCTCCGTATAATAAAGTCCCAGGTACTTTTTAAGAGTTCTTATTTCTGCTTCCTCCTACTCTCAAGCCTTCCAAAAAAAAAATAATCAAAATTTTCAGGCATTTCTGTTTGGAACCACTTTACTAGATGTAAGCCTCTGTAAGTTTTAGTTCAAGGGCCTCAACTTTCACAGTGTAATTTAAATAGATTCTGAGTCATACTTTTCTTACCGTAAAACAGAGCCTGGAGAGCTCTTAGAGGGTGAAAAGGAGTTATTCTAGTCAGGGTGTATCCACCAGGACAGCGGATGCTTTGGGCCCCAACTCTCTCCTAGTTTTCCCCTTCTAGCTTCCCCTAAAGGTTGCAAAGTTTCCCTTCCAACAAAACAACCTACCCTCGGTCCAGCTCCTTGACTTATTCATGGTTGAGGAGACCTCTCTGAGAATCTCTCTTTGCATAACACTGGTCTTTCTGTCATTGCTCTGCTGCTGCTGCTGCTAAGTCGCTTCAGTCATGTCCAACTCTGTGCGACCCCATAGACGGCCTCCCACCAGGCTCCCCGATCCCTGGGATTCTCCAGGCAAGAACACTGGAGTGGGTTGCCATTTCCTTCTCCAATGCATGAAAGTGAGAAGTGAAAGTGAAGTCGCTCAGTCATGTCCAACTCTTAGCGACCCCATGGAGTGCAGCCTACCAGGCTCCTCCATCCATGGGATTTTCCAGGCGAGAGTACTGGAGTGGGGTGCCATTGCATTGCTCTAGTCTGCACTTAAGTGAATTTGCTCAGTCATGTCCAACTTTTTGTGACCCCATGGACTGTAGCCTACCAGGCTCCTCCATCCATGGGATTTTCCAGGCAATAGTGGGTTGCCATTTCCTTCTCCAGGGGATCTTCCCGACCGAGGGATCGAATCCAGGTCTCCCGCATTGTAGGCAGACGCTTTACCGTCTGAGCCACCAGGAAAGTTCTACACTTAGAACCACCACATTCTAACTCAAGAGACTCCCACCTTCGCAGGATTCCAACTTAGTCCAACGCCATTCTCACCCAACTGAGATTTCACTGACACCATCTGACATCTATGTGACACTTTTTTTTCCCCCTGTTGCCCTGTATTTGTCACAAATATATAACATGCCCAAACTCTTCCCATGGCATTTTCCTTACTATTCCCATTTGAATTACTTTTAAAGGGATGCCTCAAACCTGCTGTCTTTTGTTTTTCTAAATTGCTTATTTCTAAAGTACACTAATTGTTTTCATGGCCAACTCTGGTTGCTTTCATCTAAGGAGGTCTGAATGGTTTCCCTGTAAATGAAAGAAGGATGCTGAGCTCCCATCTGAGAATCCTGGGCCCCAAGGCAGTTAATTACTAGCAGAGCATCTCAGGGAACTGTATTGTTCTTGTGTTTCGAAGGAGCACACTGAGTGGAAGGCAATTTCTTGAGTGGAGAGATGAAGGCTTCGAGAGCCCTGGAGCCAAGTCTGACTCCAGCATGACCATAAAAGGAGAGGGCGTCTAACCACAGAGGACCGTTCCATCCCCCACTACAGTCCCAGATGCGAACTGGGCAAACCTGGCAAAAGCACGCACTTTCCAGCTACGTGCAATGAAAACCGTCTGCAGGCAGTTCATTTTGACGTCATCCAATTGGGAAGTAAACTCCTTTTTGAAGTCTAACTTATTAATTTTCCTCACTGACCTCATGGCATCCGGTCCCATCACTTCATGGCAAATAGATGGGGAAAGAGTGGAAACAGTGTCAGACTTTATTTTTTTGGGCTCCAAAATCACTGCAGATGGTGATTACAGCCATGAAATTAAAAAATGCTTACTCCTTGGAAGGAAAGTTTTGACCAACCTAGACAGCATATTAAAAAGCAGAGACAACAAAGGTCTTCGTCAACAAAGGTCTGTCTAGCCAAGGCTATGGTTTTTCCAGTGGTCATCTATGGATGTGAGAGTTGGACTATAAAGAAAGCTGAACACAGAAAAATTGATGCTTTTGAACTGTGGTGTTGGAGAAGACTCTTGAGAGTCCCTTGGACTGCAAGGAGATCCAACCAGTCCATCCTAAAGAAGATCAGTCCTGGGTGTTCATTGGAAGGACTGATATTGAAGCTGAAACTCCAATGTTTTGGCCACCTGATGCCAAGAGCTGATTCATTGGAAAGGACCCTGATGCTGGGAAAGATTGAGGGCAGGCGGAGAAGGGGACGACAGAAGAGATGGTTGGATGGTATCACCGACTCAATAGACGTGGATTTGGGTGGACTCTGGGAGTTGGTGATGGACAGGGAGGCCTGGCATGCTGCAGTTGATGGGGTTGCAAAGAGTCGGACACGACTGAGGGACTGAACTAAACTGAACCTCAAGTCACTTTGGATGTTGAACAGTTATTCATTATACCACACACGGCACCCAGAAGACATGAGGAATTCTGTGTGCTCTCCCCTACTTCACACTCTAAGTAGCCTATCCATAGGCACAGATTCAATCAGCTCCACTTACAGTAGGATGCTCTGGGCAAGAGGCTGGACCACTAGGTGGTACTCTAATGATATGGCCTGCTGATGGGCATGTATTTTTATTGTATTTTTAAAATAAAACATCTTATATTAATAAGTCTATTTAAGCGGATAACAACCTAATTTTGAACAAAATTTGACATTTAGACACTAACCTCCATTTTATGATTTTGATGTCACAATTTACAACTTTAAAAAATTGTATTTCCATTAACCAATTGTATTATAGTTTAGGTTACTTTTAATACTTTTGTCCTTTAACTTTCATTCTCTAGTGTTATAAATGATCTATTCACCACCATTATGACATTAGCATATTCAGGACTTTATATATTTACCTTTACAAATGAGTTATAACTTTGTTTTGTTTTCCTGCTACTAACTAGTATCTTTGTTTCAGCTTGAAGAACTCCCTTTAACAATTTCTTGAAGGCTAGTCGAAGGGTGATGAACTTGTCTTCACCTTTTGTTTGTCTAGAAAACTCTTTATCTCTCCTTCAGTTATGAAGCAAAACCTTGTCTGATAATGTATTCTTGATTGGCAAGTTTATTTCTTTCTTTCAGGATTTTGAATATATCATACCACTCCATTCTGGCCTGTAAAGTTGCTGATGAAAAATCTGCTGATAGTCTTATGAGGATTCCCACGTATGTGAATAAGTGGCTTTTTTCTTGCTACTTTTAAAAGGCTTTCCCTGGCTTTAGCTTTTGACAATTTAATTATAAAATGTATAGGTGTGAGGCTGCTGCTGCTGCTGCTCAGTCGCTTCAGTCGTGTCCGACTCTGTGTGACCCCAGAGACGGCAGCCCACCAGGCTCCCCCGTCCCTGGGATTCTCCAGGCAAGAACACTGGAGTGGGTTGCCATTTCCTTCTCCAGTGCATGAAAGTGAAAAGTGAAAGTGAAGTCGCTCAGTCGTGTCTGACTCTTAGCGACCCCATGGACTGCAGCCCACCAGGCTCCTCCGTCCATGGGATTTTCCAGGCAAGAGTACTGGAGTGGGTTGCCCTTGCCTTCTCCAGAAGGAGTCAATTCCATAACCTCCACCAGAAGGTCTGTTTGGTTGTGTGAAGGGTCTTGGTATGCAATGACTCATAACCAAACTTTCCGCTCATGTGCCATAGAGAAGAAGTCAACCCAAACCCAGAGTATCAGATCTAAGGTGGTTTCACAGTCACCAGCACACTGGCTGTGTAAATACAAAATGGACTGAGACCCTTCAGTTCAGTCGATCAGTCGTGTCCAACCCTTTGCGACCCCATGAATCACAACTTGCCAGGCCTCCCTGTCCATCACCAACTCCCGGAGTTCACTCAGACTCACGTCCATCGAGTCAGTTATGCCATCCAGCCATCTCATCCTCTGTCATCTCCTTCTCCTCCTGCCCCCAATCCCTCCCAGCATCAGAGTCTTTTCCAATGAGTCAACTCTTTGCATGAGGTGGCCAAAGTACTGGAGTTTCAGCTTTAGCATCATTCCTTCCAAAGAAATCCCAGGGCTGATCTCCTTCAGAATGGACTGGTTGGATCTCCTTGCAGTCCAAGGGACTCTCAAGAGTCTTCTCCAACACCACAGTTCAAAAGCATCAATTCTTTGACGCTCAGCCTTCTTCACAGTCCAACTCTCACATCCGTACATGACCACTGGAAAAACCATAGCCTTGACTAGACAAACCTTTGTTGGCAAAGTAATGTCTCTGCTTTGAGAGGCAAAGTCTGAATCATAGAAGACATATTTCTTTTAAAGCAGTATGAGACCCTTCCTTTTCCTTTTCCTTTTCTTTCTCTCAAGTGTCTCAGATGGGAGATTTGTGATCTGTTCCACAAATATTAAAATAAAAATGATTATTTTTTCAAGGAAATAAAATCATGGACTACATATTAAATTTGCTTCTTCTGATCTTGCCCAAATACATCAAGAATGAACCAGGAGTCCAGGTTCAAGAATGTGAAAGGTTGGATTCTTACATATTCCTTTCTCGTTGCCCCTTACATCATCCTTCCCAGGAAGCAAGATGATGGTATTAATGGCTGCTTCTCTGGAGCACGTGTGGAACATATGTTCTTCAAAATGTAGTTGCTGGTACAGGAAGTGGCAACTTAAACTAAGGCAGGAATATTCTTGGAACAACCTCTTTCTCCAGATGGTCTTCCCCACTCCTTGACCTACTTGATGTTCAGGAGGCTGGAAACTCTCTCTTTTCTGAGGATCATCTGTTTCTCCCAGGGATCTAATATTATGTCAGTTCAACATGGTAATGAAAAAACCATAATATGCACAGGAGTACAGCCACTTCAATAACATTTTCCCTTTTTTTTTTTGCAGTTCAGCCCAATGACCTCTAGGTGGTGGTAAAGGTTCCAACCAGTTTTTATGACCAGATTGAAGGGCTGTCCTCATATTGCTCTACAGGGTCTTAAAAAGTTAAGTGACAGCACTTGGGGGAAGTGGACTGCTCTCTCGTGGTTTCAGTATGACCTTTATTCCCCCTGATTCTCAGTGGAATGTGTTTTTACTGCATATTTACATTTACTAAATGCCTACTAACAGTTTTCTGGTGTGTTATTCATTTGTGTCACTGCAACAAAACGAGCATGGACTTTGGAACTGGCACGCTGGGGTTGGACTCCTGGTTAAGCTGCCTACTAACCTACTGACCTCAGGCAAGTTGCCCTTGGACATAGGATTCCTTGGCTGAAAAATGGGATTCTTAACCACAGTCTAATTCCATACTGTTGTATGAAGAATCGAGTGCTTAACAGGCATTCAATTTTGTTTTATTTCCTTTTGCTGATGAGGAAATAGAGGATGTGTTATAGGTTCCATATGTATGTTTTATACAACCAATCTACAGCTCTAATGAGACGACATAAACTACATGGTAGATTGCAACCATTACAGTAAACTCGATCCCAACATATTTATACTTTCATGGAAATAAACCTGGGTTAGTTCCCTTCTCCCCTATTTGCTTGAAGGGTGCAACTCTACATATCCTCAGGTTTGGACTGGCTCCTTCTCAAAATGGGTCCTTTGGAGAGTTAACTTCCCCGCTCCGCCCCCCCGCCACCCCCCACCGGAGAAAACCAGGTATAGCTATTCCAATTCAAGCCATAAGATTTTGCTATTGCCATTTGTTATATGAAAGATTCATTTGCCTAGGAAACTTAGCTGAAAGCTTTAAACATCTATTTTAAGTTGTTTTTGTGGCAATATGTCAATTAGAGTATTTTTTCTTTCTGGCTCATGTATAATTTTTAAAGACTCCAAAAAGTAGGCATGAGGTATGAATTCAACTTTTGAGAGGTAAAGGTGCCCAAAGGAGGAAGGGTCATACATAGCAGAGGTAGAATTTGATCTCAGGTTTTTAAGATTCCAGATCACATACAGCATTCACCGTTAAAAGTAGTCAGGGCTTTGATCACAAAGGTTTGGAATCCCCAGCACAACAGGGCAGGCTAGAGTGGGGATCACACCCCTCACTGAATCAGTTGCCCTGAACTAGCAGATCTTAGCAGAAACCCGTTTCTTTTATCTCCCCTATTCTAATTCAAGAGATGCTGTTTTAGAAGAAACACCATGAGGGCAGATTCTTTGACCAGCTGCTATTTTCCTTCAACTAACCAAGAATCTTTCAACCCAAGTGCGGCCCAGTGGGGAGGGAGAGAAGAGACAATGGGTGTTGAGAAAGGTGGGGAGGAAGAGTAAAGTCCCCTGGGGTGGGGGGGGGATGGGCACAGAAGCCCCAGGTGGGGCTCCTTGGAGAGGATGTAGTTAAGCCCGCTTTGCAGTGAGCATAACTAAAGGCTATGCCAAGTGCTCTAGAAAAGCTCCTCTTCCAGCCAGACTCTGCTTTAGAAGGAAGTTTTAGAGAACTGAACTGATGATAATCAGTCTGTAATGGAACGGAAACCTCGCGTGTTTGGACAGACATCCTAATTTTTTGAGGTCAGTGTTCTATCAGGTCAGGGAGTGTAGACCAGGTATCTGAATCAAACCTCAAGTTGGGAAAGAGCTCAGCATTTCCTTCTCAACAGTGCTGGTCCACAGCTTTTCCATGAAACCATTTGCGGATTGGGGTCAGATGGGACAGGAAGGGAAAGGAAGAGAGAGGCATGAAGTCTTGAAGGAGCCTGTTGCGCTGTTTTAAGACCAAGATCGTAGGTTGTTTGTGTTAAGTTTGTGTGATGTAACTAAAATGGACTCAGGTGGCAACATACTAAATATTTCAACTTTTCTTCTTTTTTTTTCCTCTTGTGGCTGGATGGATGGCAAGCAGGAGAGGGGTGGAGTGAGTTAAAACAGATTATTTAAAAAAACCAAATGCTGCCATAAATAAGAGTACACTTTGTCTATACAAATGCTGATTGCTTAAAACTCAGGACCTGGGTGCTTCTATTTAAACCTCTGGAAAATAAGTAGATTTGCTTGTGTTCTGGGATTTACTGCTCTCCTTTCAACCCTCCAGACAAATTACGGGGTGACCTGGTAGACCAGTGGGGTCTGTGGGAAAAAAGTGAAACACCTTTTCAAAACTGAAAGTGGCTCAGTTGTGTCTCTTTGCGACCCCATGGACTGTATAGTCCATGGAATTCTCCAGGGCAGAACACTGGAGTGGGTAGCCTTTCCCTTCTCCAGGGGATCTTCCCAACCCAGGAATCAAACTGGGGTCTTCTGCATTGTAGGCAGATTTTTCACCAGCTGAGCTACCAAGGAAGTCCTGCCTTTTTCAAAAGGAGAACGTATTCAGTGCAATCTGTTGTCCTTGAGTTTAAGCTCAAAACCTTTACTTCACTGAATCCAAGTTAAAAAAGAAAAAACAGGTATGGGGGGTGGGGGTGGGGGGTAAGGGTGG
>NW_011494846.1:2853062-2858809 GCF_000754665.1 Bison bison bison | reverse complement strand
TAAGGGTGGGGAGTCTACAAGGGGGAGGAGTAAAACATTAAACAATGTCAGGATGTAGACAGCAAAATCTAGACTGTAGAAAAAGTCCAGCTAGTCCAGACTGTGAAGAAATGATCAGGTTTCTCTTAGGAAAAAAAAAAGTTGTGCCCAATGCAAGAGAGGTACAAAGAGAGAATTTTGTACATCAAAGGGACTGGAGACATGTCAAACAATTGCAAAGTATAGATCTTATTCTGATCCGGATTAAAATAAATGAGTTAAATAACTCAAAAAATACTTATGAGGCAATGGGCAAAAGTGAGCACTGACTGGATATGAGATCGTATTAAGGAATTACTGTCCATGTGTGAGATGTGATAGCAGAATAGTGGTTATGCTTTGAAAAAGAGCCCTGCTCTTTCTAGAGGAGATTACAGTCTTGGATTTGCTTCAGAATACTGGGGCAGGTGGAGACGCAGGGAGGCATCCAGGGAGTGATTGAAAGTATATGTTCAATGCGATTGGCCTTAAGGGCATAACTGTTGAGGTTGGGGGTTCTTTATAGGTACGACTTCCAAAAGGACAAGAAAGCTTTATCTCTATGTTGGGCAGGATAACAGCACAATCAAAACATACATATTTTTGTATGTATTTGAAATATTCCGTAATAAAATGTTAATGGCAAAAACTCGTTATATCATGCTGTGATCTTTTGAACACTAGAGCCATCCTCTCTAAAAGCCTGATGGTATTGGGTAGGTATCCCCAAAGACTAAGAGAACATTCCCCTTCTAATGTCATTTTTGTGTTAACTCAAACAAATTCCCTGTCTCGCTCTGGATCCAAACCACAAACAGTCCTTTTTTAAATTCTACTCACAGAAAATATGATAAAAAAGGAACTGAATGGAATCTGAATGCAAAGGAAAGGGAACCAAACTACAGTAGGGACATTCTAGGGCCAAGGTTAAGATCCCCAGGGGACTGAAACGTACAGCTGGCCTGGGCAGCCGGCTATGCCCCAGGCCCCGCAGCTGTCTGGACAACAGCCGTCATGGGTGATGTCTAGGCCCAGCTTGTATTTGTATCTTTTCCCTTGTGTACTTTGACATGTCACAAAACTCAGGATAGTTTTGCTTCCTAGTTAAAATAATGAACTTCGCAATGGATTTTTTCCCAGGTTTTCTGACCAAGCACCATATACTTAAATGGCTCTTAGGGCTAAAGTGGCTTGAGTGTCTTTGAAATGCTTTTGAGAAACTGAGCCTGGTTCCTCTTTATGGACATCTTGAGGAAGACGCAGTTACATCCTCTGGGTAGTGACTCCAGCTGCTTCCAAAAGAACAAGAGAGCTTTATCTCTATGTTGGGCAGGATAGAAGGACAATCAAAACTAAGGGTCTTGGAAAATACTAACTCAGAGATCACGGTTAAGGACTGACTGTTTTCTAGGACAGACTGTGGAAAACAAGAGCCAATGATAAACAGAAACGCGAAAAGTGTGTCATGACCTGAAGCCACCAGACTGGCCTCAAGGCAGGCTCCCACATTCTCATGACCATGAGCTAGCAAGGCCTGGAGGGGGACTGTTTCTGTTTCACTTTGCAGGTTTGACCCAACAAGTTCCCAGAATGAAAAAAGACAGGAGCAGCAGAAAAGGATCAGAGGAAAGAAAAGAGGGCTGTTGATCAGCAAATTCTTGTAAAAGGAAGGCAGTGAATCTGTCCCTCCTGAGACTCTGATTCTGCATCTTGATTTTCTTCCAAACAAACCACTTCCCCATTTCACTCCACCCACCATTCGTCTTCACCATAACAAGCCTAAATATACTTCTGAGTGAAAAAGCAAACTGCAAATTGAGCTGACACTAGTAGGTACTTTGAAAAGTCTGATAGAGAGTTGGAGAATATGATTCTACATTTTTCCAGGTTTTTTTGAGATATAATGTACATATAAAATTGTATCTGTTTAAGGCATACCACTAATGATTTGATACCTGTGTATATTGCAAAGTAATCACCATAGGAAGGCTAGTTAACATCCATTGCTTCACATGGTGGCCAATTTTCTTTTCTTGTGATGAGAACTTTTAAGATGTATCCTCTAAATAACTTTCAAAAATACAAAACAGTGTTATTAATTGTAGTCAACAAACTGTACTTTACATCCCTAGAACTTATTTACTTTATGATTGGAAGTTTGTACCTTGTGACAATCTGCATCCATTTCTCTCACCCCAGTCTCCTGCCTCTGCAATCACTAATCTGTTATCTGCTTTGATTAGTTTTTTGCCTTTTTTTTTTTTTTTTAAGATTCCATATGCAATCAATGCCATTTATTTTGCTTTTCTCTGTCTGGCTTATTTCACTTAGCACATCGCTTTCAAAGTCCATCCATGTTTGTTGCAAATGGTAGGAGTTCTTTCTCTGTCATGGCTGAATAATAGTCCACACACACACACACACGCACACACACGCACACACACACACAATGGAATATTGCTGCAATGAATATGGAAGTGCAGATACTGCTTTGAGATTTTGTTTTAATTTCCTTTGGATATATAACCAGAAGTGGAATTGCTGTATCATATGGTAGTTCTGTCTTGTCTTTAATTTTTAGAGGAACTTCCTACTGTTACCCATAGTAGCTACACTAATTTGCATTCCTTTTCTCTACATCCTTATCAACATTATCATTTGTCTTTCTAGTGATAGCTATTCCAAGAGGTGTCAGGTGACATCTCATTGTGGCCTTGATTTGCATTTCCCCGATGATTAGTGATGAGCACCTCTGCATGTACCTGTTGATCTAATTCTGTATTTTTTTTGGCAGCAGGAGAAAAGGCACACCTATATTATATTTTCAGAGAAGGCAATGGCAACCCACTCCAGTACTCTCGCCTGGAAAATCCCATGGATGGAGAAGCCTGGTAGGCTGCAGTCCATGGGGTCGCTAAGAGTCGGACACAACTGAGCAACTTCACTTTCACTTTTCACTTTCATGCATTGGAGAAGGAAATGGCAACCCACTCCAGTGTTCTTGCCTGGAGAATCCCAGGGACAGGGGAGCCTAGTGGACTGCTGTCTATGGGGTCGCACAGAGTCAGACACAACTGAAGCGACTTAGCAGCAGCATATTATATTTTAAGCTCCTTTAACCTTAAAAAAATACACTTTTAACTTTAGAATAGTTTTAGCTTTACAGAAAAATTGTGATGATGGTACAGAAAGTTGCCTTGTACATCACACTCATTTTCTTCTATTATTAACACCTTACATTTTTATAGCACATTTGCCACAATTAGTGAAGCAATAATATTGTTATTGAATAGAGCCCATAATTTACGTGTTTTCTCAGTTTTTACCTAATGTCTTTTTTCTGTTCCAATAACCCATCTAGGTCACATTTAGTCTTCAGTACTCCTTAAGTATCTCTTTCTATGTTTCTGATGACTTTGACAGTTTTGAGGAGTGTTGGTCAGGAATTTTGTAGACTGTCCCACAATTAGGATTCAACTGATGCTTTACTTATGTTTAGACTGGGGTTATGGGTTTGGGGGAGGCAGCTCTTTAACTTTCTCATCTTAACTTCTGAACATCAGATGGTTGTTTCTTTAACTCTCTTCAAAACCAAACTGTTTTACACAGCAAGAAACTTACCCTGAGCAGCTGCTGATCTGTGTCCTGAACATTTATTATTATTTGCCTTCCAGCACTTTTTGCTATTTACTCAGCTAAAGAATAAAAGCATTTTTAGAAATTGGGGATGTGCTTGGCGGTAGCTGCTAAAAAAAAAAAAGGGTGTGTATAGAACTCATTTCTAATTATAGTTGCTGTGCAGGGAGAGTTAAAAACTTAAAGTAGCACTGGATTATTTTAGTCACAAACATGAATGGTATATAAATTCTCTTTCCTTGTCAAATATCGGATGTGGATTTTTTCTGAAATAATTTGTGTCATTTTCCATTTTTAATTTTAATTGCTACAGGAATCAGGTTTTATCTTTAACACTGTTTCCCAGTGCTGTTTTTGTATCTTCCAGATTTGGAAAGACTATACTAATAAGTACACTAGATTGCATCAAAAAGAAAACTCCAGACCAATATCATTTATGAATATCATAGGAAATAATCTTAAATGAAATATTAAAACACACAATATATCAGCTCATTAAAAATATATAACAAGCACCTGGGATTTATTCTGAGAAGCAGGGGTGATTCATTATTAGAAAATTCAATAATATAATTCTTTATCTTAAGAGACCTAAAAAGAAAGATTATATATAATCATCTCCACAGAGGTAGATAAGGCATCTGATTATGTGAAATTTCACTCCTGTTAAAAGTATTCAATAGAATAGAAATTGATGACTACTTCCTTTTTATGATCAAAAGCCAAAATTTTAGTAGCATGGTAACACTAAAAACTTTTCAATAACATGATTAACAAGACAAGGATGCATTATCTTTACTACTATTTTACACTGGGATGGAGGTACTAGCCTATACAATCAGATAAGAAAAAGCAATTAGAAAGGTTAAAAAATGGAAAGGAAGGGGCAAAACTCTCTGCAGGTGATAGGGTTTTACATATGTGCAAATTCCAAAGATCCAGTGAAAAACTACCCTAAGCAATAAAAATAGAGTTTCAGGTTATAAAATTAACATATAAAACCAATAACCACCTCATATGGTAATTGAAATCCAATACAAGACACAATGGAAGAGAGAACACTAGTTTTGACAGTAAAAAGACAAAAAGAGCTAGGGATGAACCTACACTTCGGACTTATGTGAGGTCATCTCTAAAACACTGCCCAGGATATAAAAGAAGACCTGAAAAAGTGGAAAGGCACGCTGTGGTCGTGGGTGGGAAGACCCAATAGCATAAACATGCTAGTTTTCACTAAGTTAGTTTATAAGTTTAATGTAATCCCAATAAAGTTAACATTAGGGCTTTCCCCTAGAACAAGACAACTTGATTATAAATTCATCTAGAAGGGGAAAAAAAAAAAAAAAACAAGAATAGTAGGCAAACCTCATAATGCAGAGCATGGGGCTAGCCCTTCCAGAAATAACATATTATGAAGCTTCTGTCTTAAAGCAATGTGATATTGCACAAGAATGGACAGATAGACCAGTGGAAGAGAATAGAAAATATAGAAATAGACGTCATTACATACACAAATGTAGGATGTAATGAGGGTGGCCTCTCAAATCAGAGAAAAGTTGGATTTTTTATTGGTGGTACTGGGATAATTGAATGACTATTTAGAAAAAGTTAATGTCTTTTTCACACCACATATCTGGATATATTCCAACTGAATCAAAGATCCAAATGTAAAAAGTGAAACCATACAGATACTAGAAGCAAAAATGAATAAATTCCTTTATAGCTTCAGTTCAGTTCAGTCGCTCAGTCATGTCCAACTCTTTGCGACTCCATGAACCGCACCACGCCAGGCCTCGCTGTCCATCACCAACTCCCAGAGTTTACCCAAACTCATGTCCATTGAGTTGGTGATGCCATCTAACTATCTCACCCTCTGTCGTCCCCTTCTCCTCCTGCCCTCAATCTTTCCCAACATCAGGGTCTTTTCAAATGAGTCAGCTCTTCGTATCAGGTGGCCAAAATATTGGAGTTTCAGCTTTAACATCAGTCCTTCCAATGAACACTCAAGACTGATTTCCTTTAGGATGGACTGGTTGGATCTCTCTGCAGTCCAAGGGACTCTCAACAGTCTTTTCCAACACCACAGTTCAAAA
>NW_011494846.1:2812132-2852929 GCF_000754665.1 Bison bison bison | reverse complement strand
AGGAGTAAGCGTCTTTTAATTTCATGGCTGCAATCACCATCTGCAGTGATTTTGGAGCCCAGAAAAATAAAGTCTGACACCGTTTCCACTGTTTCCCCATCTATTTGCCATGAAATGATGGGATCACATGCCATGATCTTAGTTTTCTGAATGTTGAGCTCTCAGCCAACTTTTTCACTCTCCTCTTTCACTTTCATCAAGAGGCTCTTTAGTTCTTCACTTTCTGCCATAAGGGTGGTGTCATCTGCATATCTGTTATTGATATTTTTCCCGGCAATCTTGAGTCCAGCTTGTGCTTCTTCCAGCCCAGCGTTTCTCATGATGTACTCTGCATAGAAGTTAAATAAGCACGGTGACAATATACAGCCTTGATGTACTCCTTTTCCTATTTGGAACCAGTCTGTTGTTCCATATCCAGTTCTAACTGTTGCTTCCTGACCTGCATACAGGTTTCTCAAGAGGCAGGTCAGGTGGTCTGGTATTCCCATCTCTTTCAGAATTTTCCACAGTTTATTGTGATCCACACAGTCGAAGGCGTTGGCATAGTCAATAAAGCAGAAATAGATGTTTTTCTGGAACTCTCTTGCTTTTTCCATGATCCAGTGGATGTTGGCAATTTGATATCTGATTCCTTTGCCTTTTCTAAAACCAGCTTGAACATCTGGAAGTTCACAGTTCATGTATTGCTGAAGCCTGGCTTGGAGAATGATGAGCATTACTTTACTAGCGTGTGAGATGAGTGCAATTGTGCGGTAGTTTGAGCATTCTTTGGCATTGCCTTTCTTTGGGATTGGAATGAAAACTGACCTTTTCCAGTCCTGTGGCCACTGCTGAGTTTTCCTAATTTGCTGACATTGGGGATTGGGGAAATTTTCCTTTGCTATGATTCAGAATCCAGAGCAATTAAAATTATTTTTTACTTCTTAAAAAATACAAACTTGCATAGTGAAAAAGATGACTTTGGTAAAGTAAAATGGAAAATGACAAACTGGGGAAAATATCAGCAACTGAAATCACAAAATGTAATCAATACCTTCCAGCCAGAGACCACCAAGCACACAGCTGCAGATGAATGAGTTAGGGTTTAAGCCCCTGATAACAATGCAGACTGTATGCCGGGGGCCACCACAGTGGGATTCAGGAAGGCTGTCTTGAAAGTGACTTTTTGTAGGAGTTGGGCTTTGGTCAGGCATCATTGGCAAACATTCAAGAAAGTGGAGCTTTGCTCTGCATTGGATCCTGTCAGGAAACAGTAGCACATCTATTATTGAATACCTTATTAAACTTTATCTCTGGGGCAGGAGAAATTAATCAAGGCTAAAGCCATAATTGGTAGAGAAGCAGCAGTTACTCATGTTAGCTAGTATAGGAAGATGACCATGTTTGTTTTGTTTTCTGTGGTTTACACAGGAATCGTGTTTTTGTCTGTGCTTAGACAAGATTCTCAAATGGTGTTTGTTTTGGTTTGCTTTGTCTATCATGGTTGCAAAGTGACCCTACCTGATGCTAGTGTTCTTTGTGATTTTTATATCCAATGGGGGGACACCCATCTAGCCATCAGTACCAGGCAAACTCCTGGTAGCTCTGAGGTCCAGCTGTGGCAGGCCACTTCTCAAATGTCAGGGACTGCTTCTCTTTCCTACAGAACTAATACCCCCAAAGTCTTCTCTGTATCGTTACAATTTTAGTATATGTGCTGCCTAGGCGAGCACGCTTGCTTCTTGGAAGAAAAGCTATGACAAATCTAGATAGCATATTAAAAAGCAGAGACATCACTTTGCCGACAAAGGTCTGTATAGTCAAAGCTATAGCTTTTCTAGTAGTCAGGTACGGATGTTAGAGTTGGACCATAAAGAAGGCTGAGCACTGAAGAATTGATGCTTTCAAAATGTGGTGCTGGTATTATTGGTATATTGGTATACCAATACCAATAATACCAAGACTCTCAATTTCAGAGTCCCTTGGACAGCAAGGAGATCAAGCCAGTCAATTCTAAAGGAAGTCAACCCTGAATATTCATTGGAAGGACTGATGCTGAAGCTGATGCTCCAATACCTTGGCCATCTGATGCAAACAGCTGACTCATTGGAAAAGACCCTGATGCTGGGCAAGACTGAGGGCAAGGGAAGAAGGGGGCGATAGAAGATGAGATGGTTGGATGGCATCACTGACTCAAATGGACATGAGTTTGAGCAAACTCCGGGAGACAGTAAAGGACAGGGAAGCCTGGTTTGGTGCAGTCCAAGGGGTCGCAAACAGTTGGACACAACTGAGCAACTGAACAACAAAAATCTCTGGAGAGTCATATCACATGAATTTATGTGGGAGGGTGCAGCAAGCAGCATTAAAGAAGGCATATTGTATGTTACTTTCAGTTGTTAATTATTCTTCAATATTCATATGCTTTTGAGGTAAACACTTAAAAAAGTGATGACTAAAAGGCCAAATTTCTAAAGGGAAGATAAGGGTGTTTTAGAATCAGACCAGGCACATTTATTAAGCATTCATTCATATATTCATTAAAAAAAATACATATATATATATATATTTAAAGCACCTACTATGTTTCTAATTGTGCTACCAGGTTCTATCCTAAGGTTACCCAAAGGACAAGGTAGCCACTTACATGGAGAGGCATTGTGTTAGAGTGTGCTCAGTTTTGCCTTCATTAAATTAAATTAAAAACCCATTGTCATTTAAACATTTATATAATTACAGGCAGTCATTATCCTGGTTGTTTTCCAAAGGCCAAGTCTGACTCAGTGTGCCTTTGATTACTGACAGAAGGCACTGCAGCAATATGAAACATCTCTGCAGAACAAAGCACACTGAAGAAGCTATTACACAGGAGGTTTAGCTCAGGAGAAAGGAACAGAGAAGCAGCTCGCAGTACAAAGCTCTTTATCTCGGTTTCCAAAGTGCAGTGGTTTAACATTTAAAAAGGCTGCTTTGGGGAACATCTTCTCCTGAAGGTTTCTTTCACACATTTACAGTCAGGAAGTACAATAGAACCATGAACCTCTTCCACTCTCTGTCGAGGATTTTCCTGCTTTTACTTATGTGTTAGATTAAAATAGGGTTTTACTTCCCTTCAAGCCTGAAGACAGGATTACATTTGAGTCTAGGTCGTCTGTTTCAAAATGTGAATTGTTAACCAGGAGATAATGAGACCTGACTTTTAACCAGGCAGTCATGACTGTCGTTGAGTATTGGCATCTGCTGTCCATAAAGTTCCCCGCGGTAAAATGAGCACGAGAGGTCTGTAAATCGCAACACTGTTCCCTCCTCCCCACACCCCCGCGGACCCCTGCACTGAAAGTCATTTAGTGCTGGTTTTTCCTGGTCAGAAACAGCTGCCTTAAGAGATTTGAATATTTATTTCTTCACTTATTTTTCTCCTGAGTTTTCTGAACTTTTTATCCCTTAAAAGAATGGAGCAAGCAGAAGTAGACAAGTTCAGAACCCCTTTAGACATGTTTCTGGTTTAGTTAGTTGACAATCCAAACCCCAAAGGAAGACATGTCCCCGGTATTGGGTATCTTGCCAACATGTCTGAATCCTGCTTCCTATTTCATGAAAATGCTAGGGTTGTACCAACTTGTCGTTACACGGTTTACAAAACAAAGTGATCCCAAAGATAAAGTCATTAAAAGAGTATTGGCCTCCTAGATTTCTGATACTGAAAAAGTAATGAGATGGATTTCTTGCGTGTGTTCTGTGGGAACAAAGTGTTATTATTTCAGAGCTGCAAAGAGGCTCTGGATGATCCAGGCTCCTTATTTTGCTGTCATGGGACCAGAGAATATCACATCACTAGACTTCAGTCTTTCTATTCCTTGATGCAAGATACTTCTAATAGAGACAAAAGAAGGGATTATCGAAAGTGTCCAAAAAACAAGAAATCTCTTAAAATCAGGCCTTAGTTCAAATGGCACCTCTTTAGAGAGGCCATCGCTCCATCCCTTACTCAGCCCTCATTTACCTGAAAAGAACTGGGTTCATGAGCTTATGGTTGTGTTACATTCTACTGTCTCCAAAACTAGAATGTAAGCTCCAGTGGTGCTGGGGTTCTGTCTATTCTCTTCATTGTTATATACTCAGCACCCAGGACTGTGGTTGGTCCCCCAGGTGATGCACAAAAATGATTGTTGAATGAATGGAAAAAAATGAATTAATGAAATGAAATCCAGCTGCCATCAGAGGTAAGAAGGAATAAAAACCAAGAGATGAAAAGGCTATAAGATATCATACTGCAATAACAAAATATAATAAACTGAGTCAACATTTTGAGAATCTTCATACAAATTTCATCCTGTCTCCTTCCACATGAAGGCTAAGATCCTAGGTATTGTAATTCCAACATTCCCAAATCTTTACATTAGGGTCAGACTCCTGGCATCTAACTAATTAATCTATACATTCTAGATATTTTATAATAATTTTAAAAAGTAATAATTTTTATTACTTTTTGACTGTACCACACGGCATGTGGGATCTTCGTTTTCCGACCAGGGCTCAAACCTGTGACCCCTGTAGTGGAAGCACGAAGTCTTAACCAGTGGACCACCAGGGAAGTCTGGATGACATTTTAAATATTAGAATAAAATGTGCTAGAGGTGTCAGCAAGCAGAAGGTGAAGTAACTAGATAATTCACATCATAAACATTCAGACCTTGATGGTCCTGAATTGCTTGAATTATACTGGGGTCTCAAGATGCTGCCAGTGTTGAGGTCCTTTACTATGTGTTCCAAAACAGCCAAAATTCACACGTGTCATTTGTCATCTAGTAGTGACTATAAACATTCAACTTTGTTTTATTAAAAAAATGTGTTATTGAACCTCTACTCAACAAATTATTACACTAGGCATTTTATGGAGAGATATATGAAATAGTTCTGATGAAATAGTTCTGAGTTCTGATGAAAAATGTTGGCTGCCTGATGTATTGTTTGCTTGGCACACTGCCTGAAAGATGTCAGCAGCAGATAATTTTTTATCTTGCAATTGTGGAAGGATAGGGGAGGAGCCTTTTCTGTTGGATTAATAAGGCAATCATCAAATCTGAGTTAATAAAGGACAAAGGTGTCGAATCTGGAAGAGTTCAATAGGGATAAAAAGGCTTCCTGGATGATAAACATTTTCAACCAAGAGAAGAATATGAAAAACAAAAATAATAAGGCGATGAATAAAGTGGTTTTTAAAAAAAAGACATCAAAGATTTAAAGATTGCTTTCTTCACATTATTTCTTAAACATTACTTTCAGTGGACCACTTTGATTTTATGTAAAGTTGAGAAAAGAGGGAAAGGAAGAATATAGAATTTTTAGATAAAAATAAATGCTAAAGAACGATGAAGCTTTAGACAGAAGACAACAAAAAGTCCTCAGAAAGCCTAAGAGCAGACTCAGTCAGAAACTGTGCATGTGAAGGGCTGAAAATGCTCTATCCAGCAGGAAAGAGCCTAGAAAAAGAAGAAAAAGATCATCATAGAAATAAAGACAAATTTCGACAGCTTTAAAGGCACGATTGGCTTTAGTTTCTAGCATTTGTCATTGGTTGAATTAGGTTACAAGTGGCTCCCAGGTAACAAAAGCCAACTTGTAATCAAAGAGACAATTCTGCAACAAAACAAACAAGGTATCTTGGCGATGGTGTAACAGACACCTGACGTGTGTTTATTGTTGGATACAATGCACAGGAGAACTGACCCATTTCTAGCAGCATGGCACCAGTGTGTTAATCATGATGTATTTGGCTGTAGGTAATTGGAAAACCGAATAAAGCAGCTTTAACAATAAGAAAAAAAAATGCATTACTTTCCATAGTGGTTAAGTCAGGGGGTGGTAGGGGTGGGCTGGGTCTTCAGGAGCAGTGAACTCAGCTGCTCGGTGCTGTCAGGTTGACCGAGGTTCTTTCCATCTGTCTGATTTGCCATCCTTCGCCCGTGTGCTAGTCCTCCTCATCTTCACGAGCTTGCAGTAGCAGCTCCAGGCATCACATCCATACACAACTGAAAGTCACAAAAGAAGAGGGTACAGGAGCACCCTAAACCCCTTTTTAAAGAAAAGGCAGAACTCAAGCAGAAGCTTACAGAGCTTTACATAGTAGATTGCCAAGAGTTATGTCAAATGCCACAGTATTCTCCTTTCTCTATCTGGTTTATTTCACTTAGCATATTGCTCTCAAGGTCCATCCATGGTGTCACAAATAGCAGGATATTCTTCTTTTTTATGGCCAAACTCATCTTCTTCATCCATTCATCTGTTGGGGGACACTTAGGCTGCTCCCATGTCTAGGCCATCGTAAATAATGCAGTGAATGTGGAGATTCAAATATCTCTTTGACATAGTGTTTTCATTCTCAAAGGTCATTCTTAAACCAACCAATGACAAGAGGAATTAGATTACCAGTTGTTTTAGATTAATCAAAATTTATCTCCAAGAGAGGTTGGGCGGGTCCAGCCACCTCTAAATCCAATAGATACCTGAACAAAATCAGGGTTTATTAGTAAGGGAAGCCTGGCGTGCTGCAGTCTGTGGGGCCTCAAAGAGTCAGACACGACTGAGCGACTGAACAACAAAATTAGTAAGGAAGCAGGGCGTGGGAGAAAGGTCACTGGGTAGGCAGCAACGGTGTCTGTCATCACCTCTCCTCATTTACACACAGTAACAGTCATTCTTTGTGATGTCATGTTCAGTGGGTTTTCACAAATGCATCGAGTTGTGTAACCAGCACCATGACAATCAAGGTAGAGAAAAGTGTATTACAAAAGTGGGTTGATCAACCAGCATGTACTTGCTATCATGACAGCAGCAAGGAGAGGGAGCAGTTATGGTTCTTCCCACCTTTGTCCTTTATGAACACACTTCCAAGAAGATGACCAGGCAATGTACAAGTCTAACGTGAAGTGAAGTGAAGTCGCTTAGCTGTGTCCGACTCTTTGCAACCCCATGGACTGTAGCCTACCAGGTTCCTCCATCCCTGGGATTCTCCAGGCAGGAATACAGGAGTGGGTTGCCATTTCCTTCTCCAGGAGATCTTCTCAACCCAGGGATTGAATGTGGGTCTCCCATATTGCAGGCAGACGCTTTACCATCTGAGCCACCAGGAAGTCAAATAGCGTGTTATGGGGGCTTAAAGAAGGGAGAGACTCCTGGTTCTGGAGCTATAGCCTGTTCTGTCCTTGTGACTATTTCTGATTCCCAGGACACCTTGCTCAGGTAGCCACTCAGAAGGCCATCTCTGGTTGCTGCCCTGTGCTTGTCCTGATGGTTAACTTTGCTTCCCAGAACTCACAACCCTTGTTTAATTTTGCCCATCCTTCTTGTCATGTATGGATGTGAGAGTTGGACTATAAAGAAAGCTGAACACAGAAAAATTGATGCTTTTGAACTGTGGTGTTGGAGAAGACTCTTGGGAGTCCCTTGGACTGCAAGGAGATCCAACCAGTCCATCCTAAAGGAAATCAGTCCTGGGTGTTCATTGGAAGGACTGATGTTGAAGCTGAAACTCCAATACTCTGACCACCTGATGCAAAGAGCTGACTCACTTGAAAAGACCCTGATGCTGGGAAAGATTGAGGGCAGGAGGAGAAGGGGACGACAGAGGATGAGATGGTTGGATGGCATCACCGACTCAATGGACATGGGTTTGGGCGGACTCTGGGAGTTGGTGATGGACAGGGAGGCCTGGCATGCTGTGGTCCATGGGGTTGCAAAGAGTCGGACACGACTGAGTGACTAAACTGAACTTGTCGTCAACCAGTTAGGCAGCTGGGGGTAGTTCAAGTACTCTGTCCAGACTCAGGACCTGTTTTCAGTTCAAAGAGGGAAGTGGATCTGCAGAGGGTCTAATTCCAGGGAGGAATGGCTGGTTTCAGGACAATATGATGCTGACTTGGGTTTGCCTTTGAACTTCAATATGGCAGATAGATGATGCTGGCAGACTATTTTAGAAGAGAAGCATGGCCTCTGTGATGAATTTGAACATAATAAATCATACAGTAAAATGAAATGATTATAATAAGGACAGCAAACACATTAGCTAACATTTACAAACCAAATGACTGTCCAGCAAGAGCAGCTTTTCAGCTCTACTCAACAATACTTACAGTGTTTAGAGTCCTGTGAATGAGCCCAACTGTGGCTAAAACCAGTCATCCAACCCGGCTTGCTTTCATCCCGGGAGCTGGCGCCACTGCTTGTCTCACTATCCGGGGCCAGCCCTTGTCCATATAGTGCTTTGTGCAAAGTAGAAAAGGTCTCCTCTTCCTCACAATACTTTCCCATCTATTAGAAAAGCACTGTAATATTCAGTAAACGTCAACAGTCAATATACAAATCCTTGGGATATGAACTTTGAGTGGTGTCCCTTAAGTTACAAGTAGCACAGCTGTAAAGAGAAGCCTTGGGATCTACTTGTTTGGGGCATGAGAATAAGTCTTCTTTCAGAAACATAGCCGGTCTGGATCAGTGGTTTGAAGGATATCTAGAGGTTTATTAATTTATTCATTCAGCTCTAATGGACTGGTTACTATATTCCAGGTGCGCTGCTCAGTGCCATATGAGTGTCATCTCATTTAATCTTTGCAGAACTGTGAACAGGATTATTTTTATCCCTGCTTTACATATGACAAACGTCAGGGTTATTGCTTGCCCTAATTCACACCATTAGTGATAAAGGTGATATTTTGATGGAGCTGATATTAAGGTTATCATTCTGCTTCTGATTACATATATTTATATAAAATAATTCTGTTGGAATTGATGTTGGTAATTCTTATATTCATCTTATGTCTCTTTATTTTAATATATTTCCATTGGATTTATTAGGAAAAAAAGGAATAGACTCTGTGATTCTTAAGGTGCTGCAGAAGATGAGGATATAAACACTTTATACTTGCAAATATTAAGGGGGAAAAAAAGCTGTCTTTTCAGACCAATGACTGAAGAAGACAAGTAACTGTTTCAGCAATAGAGGTGAATTGCATGGGGCCTCTGTGTTGCTTGCTTCAGTGGGGATGGGTGTGATTGTGACCAATTAGGAGGATTAGTTCTTCAAATTGGAAGCATGCTGGCAGAGACTCAAGCATGAGAGCCTGGGCTTTCACAGGGATAATCCTTTCGATCTTAGGAGAGGTGACATGGCAGCTTCCTCCTGACACATGCCAAAGAGGAATCTGGTGACCAAAGGCCAGGTTTTCTTTTCTTCTTGGTTTCTGTAGTCATGAGAGTATAGTTTTTGGGCCAATAAAATCCTCTTACGGAAGTCCTGCTGTCTTGCCATCTTCTCTGAGGAAGCTGATTGAAGTGAATGAGGAATGAAAAATTTTGCCCAACAGCTTATTTGGTTCTCTTACATGAAGGATTCTTAATTTAACTGATTTCCTCTTCCTAATTAGATTTTGCAATTAGGGTTGCCCATTAACCTAGAATTTTCCTATAAAAGACTCATCCTCCATCGTATTTGCCTGCCTCATGGCACCACAGCTGTATAATTGCAGTTAAATCCACATCCTCTCTTCAAAGCAGAAGAGATATACATAGCCAGATCCAGGTGGCTGGCTCTTGAATGCAGTTGGATTTGAGAAGCATGTGCAAAGCACTTTGCCAGCTACTCTGAGGTGATGGAAAGATGGGGGCAATCTGGGACCTCTAGGCTCCTATGATTCATTCACTTATTAACTTAATAAATGTTTATTGAGCACCTACTATCTGTTAGGCACTGTTCAGGCAATGGGGATACAGCATTTTAAAAAGCCAATAAAAAAGATGATAAAGTCCCAGGACTTTCTGGTGGTGCAGACAGTGAAGAAATAAATAAGTAAACATCTAGCATGCTACATAATGATAAGTACAAAGGAGGAACTATTGTAATGCAGGCATTTATACTGGAAAGCAACGAAAACCCCCTGATGCTGTGTGCTGGTGCATAGTGCTCTCAATTACAATGGAAGAAGACATTCACTTTAACAGAGGAGGGGAGATTTGTGGAAGATTTTGTGCAAGTGAGGAGATCTAAGCTGGACCCGGAAGAAAGTTTAGGTCAAGTGAATACAGCCACAATGCAAAGAGGCAAGAAGAAAACACTTTCAGACATTATGAAACATTTCAGCAAAGGTCCAGGTGTGAGAAGACAGGGGATGCAAACCACATTCAGAAGAGCTGAATAGTTTAGTCTAGTCTCAGCACCAGTGGGATAACAGGTGGGACAGGAACGCAGCCTGGAAAAGTATGTAGAGGCCAAGTGATGAAGCATTTTGACTTTCAGGGAGTGTAGGTTGAGCTCTGCTGGCAGGGGAGAGAACCCTGAGCTAATGCGTTTACAGACAGCAATGTGTCAGACGGTGATATATCAGCTAGATGCACTGACCAGGTGCAGGAGATATCTGGGCTGGTGCCTGCCGGGTGGCTGATACCCAGCAACATTGAGATGGTGTCTGATTCTTTGTGACTCCATGGACTGTAGACCACCAGGCTCCTCTGATAGGATTTCCCAGGCAAGAATACTGGAGTGGGTTGCTATTTTCTTCTCCAGGGTATCTTCCCCACCCAGGGATCGAACCCATGTCTCCTGCATTGGCAAGCAGATTCTTTACCACTGAACCACTAGGGAAGCACAAGCTGTCTTTGGTTTTCCTTAAAAAACAGGCGACATTATCTTATGACTCAGATGGTTCAAGATAACAAGTTGACATTTACATTCAAACATGATCTCTCCTTCACTCCTAAGCCATTGATATTCAAGTTTAAGGGCAGTACACCGAGGCCCTGACAGATTCACAGCTTCTTCCTTTTACAGTGTAGTTGAGCAACTAGGGAGCTGAAAAGCTGAGATCAACTGATAACATAATGATTTCTTACACCAAGAATCTGAGATGGCCTGCAACAAAGGGTGTGGCTTGTATCTTCTCTTGACAAACTGCATATACAGTCAGTTCTCCGTATCTGTGGGTTCTATATTCGTAAGATTCAACCGTAAATCAAAAATATTTATGTGGCAGCCTGGATGGGAAGGGAGTGTGGGGGAAAATGGATATATGTGTATGAATGGCTGAGTCCCTTTGCTGTCCACCTGAAACTAACATTGTTAATTGGCTATACTCCAATAGAAAGTTTAAAATTTTTGAAAAAAAAAATTCCAGAAAACTCCAAAAAGTAAAATTGAAATTTGTTGTATGCTGACAACTATTTACATGGCATTTATATCATATTAGGTACTATAAGTATCTAGAGAGGATTTAAAGCACACAGGAAGGTATGCTTAAAAGTGAAGGTGGCTCAGTTGCATCCGACTCTTTGCAACCCCATGGACTGTAGCCTGCCGGGCTCCTCTGTCCCTGGAATTCTCCAGGCAAGAGTACTGGGATGGGTAGCCATTCCCTCCTCCAGGGGATCTTCCCACCCCAGGGATCGAACCTGGGTCTCCTGCAGTGCAGGCAGATTCTTTACCATCTGAGTCACCATAACAAACATGAGTATGTGCAGATTTTGGAATCTGTGGAGGGTCCTGGAACCAATTCCTGTGGATACTGAGGGATGGCTGTCGATGGTCAGAGACATATGATGAGGAATGAATTCTACCATCTTCACTCTCCTGACATTGCCCTTGACCCTCGTGGTTCATAAGTAATAGGGGGCCTTAAGAGAAGAGAGGGCTTCCCAGGTGGCGCTAGTGGTAAAGGACCTGCCTGCCAATGCAGGAGCCTACCAGAGGCAGACATGACTGAAGTGACTTAGCACGTGCGCAAACAGAAGGAACCCGTACTTCTATCTCATCAGCTATGTGTCTATCACCCACCCCCCAGCTGACTCTCCTTGCTAACTCAGACAAACATATTTGGTTCACCTGAGTCTAAAGAAAACTATTTTTAACTTTTGTTCTTTCTTCTTCCACAGTTTCCTTCCCTACCTTTATGAGGACCATTTACTTGCTTCTCACTTTGTTGCTGTTTATGGTGTAACGAACGCATGAGGGTTTGTAGACGTTTTTCCCACACTGTGTACGTGAGGAGAGTCTTTTTCCACTTTTCCTCAGTCTTGAGGGACGCATCCATCTTTCAGGAATGCTTTGTGGAGCTGGCTCTAGTATGCTGGCTTTTTTCCCCTGGTGGGTGTGGATTTGGAATAGGGGAGACCCTCCGGGGGTCCACTGTGCTGGTTACAGAAAGAGGATGCAATGCACACATTCTCCCCTCCAACTGGAAGGGCTAATATGCCCAGGCTCTTGTTCTTTCCTCGGGATTAGTGGTGGTAACATGAAGCCAGTAGAGAGGAGGGCTGGCAAAGAAATGGGTATTAACACTGATATTTTGAAAGGGAAAAAGCGAGTCAAGATTTAAGTCCTTCAGTTGTTTTCAACAATCCTTTCGGTTGGTCAAAAAATACAGTGCTGGAAATCCCAGACTCCTAATCCCATTTGATTCTACCTGTATAATTTCTAAAAGTTTTTTATTTACTAGAAAACACAGGATTGTTAAAAAAAAAAATCGTTTCTGTTATGTGGCAGCCTAGATGGGAGTGGGGTTTGGGGGAGAATGGATACATGTATATGTATGGTTGAGTCCCTTCACTATTCACCTCAAAGTATTACAACATTGCTAATTGGCTATACCCCAATACAAAATAAGTTCAAAAGAAAAAAAACATTGCTTCATGGGGTGGAACTAGGCTGCTTCAAAGCATAAGAACCGTTAATAGTGAGGATTCTTGCAATCAACAGCTGTACCCTCAAACTTAAGGGGGCGGGCAGAATTTGGACTGTTAGTCATGCTCATTAAAAAACAAAAACAGAGACACGAAACCATTTATTTGCCCATTAAGCCCCTTCAGATGTTCTGGGAGAGAGCATCCGAGGCCCTGTGTGCCTTTGCAGCAGTGTTGGGTGGCGCTTCAGACCTCCCCTGGCCTGCATCTGTGCACGAATTCCAGTGTGGGTGTTGGGGATGGAGGAAAGCTTCCCACACCACATCAAGAAATTCTCAGATACCAGCAAGAGTGTCCTAGAATCCAACTCAGTTCTCATATTATCTACCCTGAGACAGCGTCAGATCCCACAAGGTAAGGCTTCAGTCCCACAAGACTGCTCTCCCCAACTTGAGATGCAAATTGAAAGCCCAGGTTGGGCTCCCATAACCTCCTCCTCAGGTTTGGTTAATTTGCTAGAGCAGCTCATACAACTCTGAGAAACACTTCACTTATTGGAGAAGGCAATGGCACCCCACTCCAGTACTCTTGCCTGGAAAATCCCATGGACGGAGGAGCCTGGTAGGCGGCAGTCCATGGGGTCGCACAGAGTCGGACACGACTGAGCGACTTCACTTTCACTTTACCAGATCACCAGTTTACTATAAAAAAAGAATACATAGCTCAGGAAAAAGACAATGGAAGGGGTGCATAGGGCCAGGTGTGTGCCAAGGGGTGCCAAGCTTCCACGCCCTCTCTAGGCACTGTGAATCTCTCTTATCTCCACATTCACCACCAGAAACTCTCCTTTTGGCATTACATCAGCAAGATTGATCAATTCATTGGCTATTGGTAATTGATACCAGCTCCAGTCTCTCTCCCCTCCCCAGAGGCTGGAGGATGGGACTGAAAGTTCTGACCCTCTAATCTCAAGGTTGGGGCCCCTGGCAAGGTGCGGTTCCAATGTTACCTCATTAACATAACCAAAGACATCTTTATTGCTTTCATCACTGAAGAAATCCCAAGCAAGGGCTTTGGGGGCTTTGTGTCAGAAATGGTGACAAAGACCAAATATATACTTTTATTATGAATCACAACATCACACTTTGACTCCTGGCTCTCTTGTCTTTCTAGCTCTGTGAACTTGAGAAGTCACTTCCTTTTTCTGGGCCTAAGGTTCTCATCTATAAATTAGGCCAAAACCAGTACCTACTCACATGCACGTTGTGAGGATGAAACAAGTTGATTCCCCTAAAGCCGTTAGTACAGTCTAGCATTGGACACTGGACTGCTGCTGACACCTGTGCTAAGACCCTCCGAACAGTCTTAGGTGATACTGTACATAAAGTGAGGTTAAACACCAGCAGGGAGACGGGAAGCTTGGTGGTTGCTCCGAAGGATAAATGCCTTTCAAACATCAGGGTGATATGAAGAGGGAAAAGCTTTCCCACAGACTGAGTGCAGGGTGTGCCTTACACTTACCCCTGCGAAGATGCAGAGGGCAGAAGCGGGGCGAGGGCACTGAGAAACATCTGTAACGCTGCTTTAAGTTTCCTTTTCCAGCATAATGGATTATTTGTATACACTTACTCCTGATGTGCTGCGATTCACGGGGTCACAAAGAGTCAGACACGACTGAGCGACTGAACTGACTCTTGGCAGATATCTAAACCCAGGAAAGTCATGGTTATACCTTAGTAGAGATTTGGGCTTGAACAGATAGCCTGAGGGTCATTCAGAAGACACTGCCTGACCCTAGAGGTGTCATACACGCCCCCCTATAAGCATCTTAGAAATGCTGACTCCCCTAACTAGAACTAGGTAGTACCCTCAACTCTCTCCCACATGCTCCCTCCTGGCCCGTATCAGCGGCAGCATCTGGTTTTGAACACAAAGGACATTTGTTCCATGCAATCATCGTATAAAGCTGGTCTCTTTCTATTATGAATAATCATGAAATTGAGGGTGAAGGAGAAAGGCAATTCCACATTTGAAGCTACAAAAAAGGCTGTGATTCGTTTTTAGTCTCTTTATTAAGCAGCCTAGTCTCAGTTAGATAATTTGCAGCAAGGTTCTACCCTGGAGCAAGTTTCCTCAGTCATGTTAAATTCATGGAGGAAATCCTCCCAGGATTTAGAACTGAAATATAGACAGCTTTAGTAACAGGAACGTTGATGTAAAGAGCGGGTTAAGGCAGTATGTTCTAACCATTTAGGGAAAAAATGGGTAAGATGTTACTAATAAGCTCTGCTATATTTTTATCCTACCATTTTCTTCATCTGAAGGAATATTGAGATGAGCTTTTAAATTCTGAATGATTATCTGACAGATTCCATCTTTAGGGCAAATTATTAGCAAGGGTTTTACTTCTCTATTACTTTTACTCAAAACTCAGAGGACACATGCTTACCGGAGCCCAGATGAGGAAATAAAATCTACAGACAAGAGTGCCGTGGAGAGAACCATGGAACCCAGCACCTTCTAGGTTACCTTACGTGGCCTTGGTGGACGCGGGGGAGAGAGGCGTAGGGCCTGGAGCACCCTCCTGCATGCAGTCCCAACCTCACTGCCCAGCCCCGTCCCTCACCATCACCTCCAACTACACACCTTGTATTCCAGTTACGCCACACCAGCCACTGGTCCCAAATGTGCCGCGTGTTTGAACACTCTCCTTCCACCCCCGCTTCCTACCTTCCAAACTTCCTGGTAAGTTTCAACTTATCTTTTAAGACTGATCTCCAATGTGACTCTTTCCAGAAATCGTTTCAACCCCAAGCACAGTCAGTGACATCTGATTCTGCTCTTCCATAGCACCCAGCACCCACTTCACTGTGGCGCTTAGGACAGCAGGATTATCATGAATATTTTACAGTGTCGGCTCTCCCTGTGATCCTGAAAGGGCGAGGACTTGCCCTGGGATATCTGAACTCTCCAGCCCAGTGTTTCCCAACAGCAGCGATACTGACATTTCAGGCCAGAAAACGCCTTGGAGTGGGGGCTGTCCTGCGCACTGCAGGATGTGTAGCATCATCCCTGGTCTCCACCCACTAAATGCCAGTAGCACGTCATCCTCAGTGTGGTGACAAAAACCATCTCTAGACTTCTCAACACCTGGGGGAGAAGGTCAGCCTGGATGAGAACCACAGCTCTGGCCCTAACAGAGAGCCTGATGTCTACCAAGTGCTTAATACATATTTGTCGAGTTAATAAATCAATGTCCAAATTAATGAATAGAAACCGAGTGAACCACAGATAAGGAAGAATCTTACAGTATCTTTGACACACTCACCAAATCAAACTTAAGATCTTTGTTCCCAAAGTCTCTGTATGAACTGGTTCTACGTTCTTCCTATTTCGTCTCTCACATCCTCTGTCCCTCACCTGCAGGCACTTCCAGATCCTCACGCTTTGCTTTCCTTCCCGCCAGTACAAATTCTGTACTGACTACAAGACAGAGAACAACTTACCTACTTCAAAAAGCCTCCCCAAGTGCACCCAATCCACAGTGACTCATTTCACCCATGAAAAATTACACGCATATGCACATATGTGCATACGTATACATACATACTTCTGCGTGCAGTATTTTTGGTCTTAGAACGATTATCAACTTTTTGTTTCACACACACGTACAGGAATATTTCTCTCAACTAGAAGAATGGCTCGCTTGCTTCTGCCTTTGAGATTTTCCTTCCCCTTAGCATTAGTACAAGTTTATGAGCAACAGATGTTTAGCTTGTGCTTGAAGTGAATTTTTTTTCCATAAACCTCTGGCAGGTGTGTTAACTCTGTGTAATGGGTGTGGTCTTGACATAGCTTTGCTTTTAAAAGGCATAGGGCTCCGTCTTTAACATCTTGTTTTAAAACTCATTTCAAGGAGATTCTGCAAATATGAATAAAAGTAATTTGCAATGCTGTAGGATTTCTGTGAGAAGGCACTAAATACGATCAAGCAATGAGAAAGGCAACAATGGCTGCATTTGGACTTAAATTCTGACTGTGCTCAGACTCCATCTAGGCTTTGTTTCCCATTGCTTGATAAAACTACCTTTAAAATGTTGACTTCCTGGTTTATTCTGGGCTCTCTCAACACCCGAGTATCTTCTGCACCATCCTGCTTTAGGCATACTTGCAGCAACTTATATACACACTTTCCCCATGCTCGAGTTTGGAAATTGCTCCAACTTCCGGTCTATGGGGCATTTCCTTCTCACATTTTTCTTGAAATATAGTTCATGCCTTGCCCAGCAGTAGGAACCTGTGGGGCTTCTGATCCTTAGTGTCCAATGGCAGGGTTAAGGGGACAACCCCAGAATGTACCCGCCTTGCATCTGAGCTCCACATCTGCAACAGGATCTGTGCAGACCTACCGGAATGGGGTCAGGTGCGGTCTAGCTTCTTTGTAGCCCTTAATAAAAAGATGAAAGAATGCTTTTTTTCCAATGCCTCATAAACCATGACTTTTGGCAGAACAGCCACAGCTTCTCCAGAGTTCCAAAGTTGATTCCTCTCTGTTGCACCTTCTGACTCACCCTATCCAGGGCCCCCTCCTCTATGCCTTCCACTCCCTCCCATTTAAAATGCAAAACCCAAATGCTTCTCTTGAGCCTGCCTCCT
The DNA here is from genome assembly GCF_000754665.1 of Bison bison bison. Taxonomy (NCBI): domain Eukaryota; kingdom Metazoa; phylum Chordata; class Mammalia; order Artiodactyla; family Bovidae; genus Bison; species Bison bison. The sequence goes on along the minus strand of NW_011494846.1, from coordinate 2,835,628 downwards.
CCTATGGTAACATCTTTTTCTTTTTTTAATGTCAAGAACTGCACAGTTCATTATTTTGGGAAAACTGTTCTCGACATAAATATTTAAAAATTTCTAAGAAGGTGTTTTAACAATAAAAAAATTTAAAAGTTGGAAAGAGCCAGTAACTTTGTTCTTAGCTCACACAGAATTCCAGACCCTTCCTAGATTTTGTAAAAAGTGCTTTCTATATGCGTTATAACACTAAAGGAAATAGCATGCTGAAACTTTTTTTAAAGCACACAACCCAGTGAAGCGTGAATGGTATGCTGCTTTTACGTTACTGGGAGTGTCAAATAGCAGTGAAAGGGTAGTGAAGTAAGCCAGAAAGAAAAACACCAATACAGTATACTAACGCATATATATGGAATTTAGAAAGATGGTAAGAATAACCCTGTGTACGAGACAGCAAAAGAGACACTGATGTATAGATCAGTCTTATGGACTCTGTAGGAGAGGGAGAGGGTGGGGAGATTTGGGAGAATGGCATTGAAACATGTATAATATCATGTATGAAACGAGTCGCCAGTCCAGGTTCGATGCACGATACTGGATGCTTGGGGCTGGTGCACTGGGACGACCCAGAGGGAGGGTATGGGGAGGGAGGCGGGAGGAGGGTTCAGGATGGGGAACACAGGTATACCTGTGGTGGATTCATTTCGATATTTGGCAAAACTAATACAATATTGCAAAGTTTAAAAAAAAAAAAAAAAAGAAACCTATGGAACAACCATCCTCTCATGTGGCATCGCTGAATCACTCTCCCTTATAAAGTTCTGTTTATGTCCTATGGCACCACCTTGACTGACTCCACCTCTCCACCAATGCATGTCGGCCCCGCTGTATTGCTGCCATGTCTCTATCTCACATTTGTACTCAGCTCACCACAATTTGGCAACCTTGGAGTATCCCCTCAGTCTCACAATGCACCAATTCTTTCTTGGATCCTGGGATCACCTAACATTGCCACATCTGTATGGACCTTTCTCGGTCCCCCAGCTCCTTGACTCTGCTGGCCTGTTTGGATGTAGCAGTCTTGACTGTTTGAAGTTGTCTCCAGGTGTGGCTTTCAATCTCTTGATTTTTCCTCATCCCTTTGTCTTTCTCAGACTCCTTCCTAGTCTCACCGTCCACCTTAGATCTGGGTCATTTCAGGGTCCTCTTCAGCTTTATTCTTTCCTCCTTTTAAGGCTCTCCTATGCATGACTTCTAAAATTGTCACATCTTCAAATATCAATTAAATGCAATGGCCATCAAATGCTTCTCTTTACCATTTCCATCCTCTGGAAGTTCCAACCCAGGTTTTTACACAAATTAGAATTGGTGTATGACTTGTCTGTCCCACTAAATACTGATCATAGTTCTGAAGTCTCTTGATCTGTCTCATTCTCATGTCAACTGTTGTTCAGCCGCTAGTCATGTCCAACTCTTTGTGACCCCATGGACTGCACCATGCCAGGCTTCCCTGTCTTTCACCATCTCCTGGAGCTTGTTTAAACTCATGTCCATCAAGTTGGTGACGCCATCCAACCATCTCGTCCTCTGTCATCCCCTTCTCCTCCTGCCTTTAATCTAATGAGTCGGCTCTTCGCATCAGGTGGCCAAAGTATTGGAGTTTCAGCTTCAGCATGAGTCCTTCCAATGAATATTCAGGACTGATTTCCTTTAGGATTGACCAGTTGATCTTGCAGTCCAAGGGACTCTCAAGAGTCTTCTCTACCACCACAGTTCAAAAGCATCAATTCTTCAATGCTCAGTCTTCTATACGGTCCAACTCTCACATCCATACATGACTACTGAAAAAACCTTAGCTTTGACTATAGGGACCTTTGTCAGCAAAGTAATGTCAACAGGTGATCAAAACTGAGTTTTCTGTTCTCTTCCTGCTGTTGTGCATCCTTTCCTCTGAGGCAGGAGTTCCCTGTGCAAGAACCAGATCTGACTGCCACCCTCTCATCCCCAAAAATTCTTGGTTCTGAACGCAGTGGAGAACCAAGTCCAAGTGAAGCCTAGAATTCAAGGTCGTCCACTACTGTAACTCTAACCACATGCCCTTCTGAGCTTCATTTCTTACCACGTCACTGACAACAGCGGATGGTCCAGACCCCCAAACTGCACTCTAACCCTGTGTGCACCATATACTTTCTTTACCACCTAGTAAACTTCCACTATAATGTTGAGGCTCAGCTTACAGGGTTTTTGGCTCCTAAGGAGAATTAACCATCAACTTCTGTGCCTCCATGGCACTTTTCTTATAGCTCTATTAAGTCACCTTGTAATATAGTAGTTTTTATGTTAGCCATTAAACTTTAGGAGTCCATGGTCTAGAAGAATGAACAGTATCTCATTCATTTGTTGGCCTGTCATCCATCCATCCATTATTCTGGCCAGCATTTTGAGACCATCACTCTTAGGATTCCCTCCAGTGTTAATATTCTATGATTCTGAATATTATTTAATTTCTATATATAGAGAAAACAGTGTAAATTACAGGTTAAGTCCTATATCATTCATGTCATGGTCATTCTTAAATTTCCAGTGCTGCAAAATAACCTAGCAGGTGCTCCATAAATGTACTGATTGGACAAATGAGTTAATTCCTAGAAATTGATGGTGGGCTGACTTGTGGAAAACAAATCTTGCTTTTCTTGACTTTTAGAAAATTATTTACTTAAAGTCACTGCACTTGTACTGAACTTCTGCAGCAGCTGAAAGTACTCAACTGCCACAGAGAGTTCTGAGTTCTTTCTATTACGTGTGCTGTTCTCTGCTCCACAACGTACTTCGTGAGCACACACTGGCACACGCAGGGCAGCGAGGTACTGGCAGAAGCAGGCAAGCCGTCCTACGGAAGCCGTCGTGTCTGCAGCCTGGGGCTGTCTGTGCTGGGACCCAGGACGACACTCACCTGTCCTGACTAGGCCACGTACTAGTGGTACCACCCGGGTTTACATTTTTAACTTTCAACTTTGCCACTCCCTTCCTTCTCCAATACTTCATAGTCCTTTTCCCAACTTCTCTTCTGCCTGTGCATATGACCCCGCTGTCACCTACATTCCAATCCTATAAACCAGAAAACACAGATGAACGAGTAACTGGTAAACAGTCTCCTCAGTTAGAGCCAATACCCTGAACATTTTCAAACTTTCCATGAAGGACCACAGTAGATACCAACCAGGATGTTATCCATGTTCTTTTTAAATGATTAAAAACCGGCTTAAGTGACAATCACTATGACAATACAAACACCCATGTTTGCTTTAAAGTCTTTATTATCCTGAATATAAAAGACAGAAGTCCTCTAGGATATAACAGAGTTCTTTATGTGGAAACATTATTTTCTTACAAGTGAAAAAATAAATACCTCTTGGAATAAAGGCTTATATGCTAATATGTGCCATAAAAAAGTAGAGTTTTAATATTTGACAAAATGTCTGTGCAAAGAAACAAATGCATAAACACATTACTGCTACATTAAGGCAATATGGAAAGTATACTCAGAAATCTCAGTAAAGTGACAGTGTAGGTTTCTAGCTTTAACGTAGCTAGTATTGCACCCAGTAAGGTCATCTAGGTTTCCCAACATCCTAGAAAACCCACAAGCTGACCAGCGTCCAAAATTCCCAAGTGGGAGTGGAAAAACATGATTAAGAATACAGAAACAAACAAACAAACAAACCCGAAACCCCTCTATAACATAGAGGGACAACAAAAAGTTAATACTTAAGCATTTACTACCAAAAAAGAAGAAAAGCATCCAATATCTAGGACATCTATGACAAGGCTGTAAAAGGCTGGATGGATCGAGCAAAAGCAGCCCCACTGGGTGAAGCTGGAGCAGGGTGCATGGGAGAACTCACGAACCGCCCCCTTTGTATGCCACGAAGCTTCGTCTCGGCGAGCAATGCTCTCCCTTCCAAGGAACATGCGCTCCCTTTTCAATCTTAAAATAAAACGTTCCCCCAACTCAAGAGGCCCAAGGAGTGCCAACTACTACATAGAAATCATCTAACTAAACTGGTAGCATTTTATCACTGAAAGGCTCGGGGACGTGGTAAGAAGAAGGGAGGAGGAAGGGATAGGAAACCATCCATGTGGAGTGATCTCTTTTCCACTGGCCAGACTGGTTTAAATCTGACAACTTTGTTGCCCACTTTAAAAAAAAAAGTCCCCGAATCAATTTTTAAATCTGCTTGCCTCCCAATCATTTTGAACAAGTTAGAAAAAACAGAAATGACATTAAAACGATGACTATCTCTTTAAGAAAAATTTCCCTATTAAAAATGTCCGGAGCTCCGTGACCCGTACAAAAAGAACCAAGTAAATCCTTAAAACAAATTCTTACAAAATTGGCTGCAGGTAGGAAACTTACCTTGGGATACGTTAAGGAGATTTAAAACATCATTTTCTAAAAGGTACCCACTTTAGGGTTAGGCTGCCACTTAACAGATGTCAAAGATTTTTCCTGATTCCTTACTTGATCATAAAAAGAAGGAAGTCCAAGGAATGTGTCTGGGTCCCAGAGCTCCTCCTGGTCGCCACCCAGCAGGTGCTGATTCTACACATGGTACATTTTGGCGGTGAGGAGTAGTTATATTCTTTCTATTCTTCCTTGTTGGTTTTTTTTTCCCTATACGTTGCATGGCAGATGGGTTTGGAGTATTTTTTCTCTCCACAATCTATCTTTTTTTAGCTTATACTAGTGCAGTTCATGGAGACACGGCATGTCCTGTAAGTGCACAGCAGATCAGATCACAGTCAGGTTGAGAAGACTGGTGTGCGTTGGCAGGTAGACGTGCTGGATGTGGTCCACCCGTGATCTGCAGACGGGACACGACTGGAAAAGAAGCCGGCACTACAGGTTAGGACACCTTCACGGATCTGTGTCTTCAGTGTTTACCTGTGGTACCTGTTACAGTGCATTTTCTAAATACGCTGTGGTTACAATTATTTCTAGCTCTTCCCTGGGAGAGATCTTTGCTTTCTGACCAGTTTGTAAGTTTGCACTTGACAAAGGATTAAAAATAAAGATGATAATACACATATACATGGAATATTACCCAGCCATTAAAAAGAATGAAATAATGCCATATGCAGCAACATGCTGGAGAAGGCAATGGCACCCGACTCCAGTACTCTTGCCCGGAAAATCCCATGGACAGAGGAGCCTGGTGGGCTGCAGTCCACGGGGTCGCTAAGAGTCAGACATGACTGAGCGATTTCCCTTTCACTTTTCACTTTCATGCATTGGAGAAGGAAATGGCAACCCACTCCAGTGTTCTTGCCTGGAGAATCCCAGGGATGGGGGAGCCTGGTGGGCTTCCGTCTATGGGGTCGCACAGAGTCGGACATGACTGAAGCGACTTAGCAGCAGCAGGAGCAGCAGCAGCAACATGCATGGGCCTAGAGACTGTTACATAAAGTAAGTCAAGCAGAGAAGGAGAAATATTGTATGACACCACCTATGAAAGTGAAAGTGTGGTTGCTCAGTCATGTCCGACTCTTTGCAACCCATAGACTGTAGCTCACCAGGGCTCTTCTGTCCATGGAATTCTCTAGGCAAGAATACTGGAGTGGGTTGCCATTCCCTTCTCCAGGGGATCTTCCTGGCTCAGGGATCGAACCTGGGTCTCCTGCACTGCAGATGGATTCTTTACCATCTGAGCCACAAGGGAAGCCTGACATCTTTTACAGGTAAAATCTTAAAAGAAATGATACAAATGAACTTACTTATAAAACAGAGAGAGACAGACTTAGACAATGAACTTATGACTGCCAGGGGGCAAAATGGGGAGCAGGGATAGTCAGGGAATTTCAGACGGACATGTACACACTGTTATATTTTAAATGGATAACCAACAAGGACCTCCTGTATAGCACAGGGAACTCAGTTCAATGTTGTGCAGCAGCCTGCATGGGAGGCGAGTTTGGGGGAAAAGGATACATGTCTAGGTATAGCTGAGTCCCTACACTGTTCACCTCAAACGATCACATTATTAATTAGCTATACCCCAACACAAAATAAAAAGTTTTAAAAGTAAATAAAACTAAAGATTATGAAAAAGTATAAACTGAAGGAAATTAATCAGGTTTTCAGTCAGACCCTAAACATGGCACAGTGAGTAAAGTGATTACTCACAGTCTTTTGCTGTGAGATGAGGCTGTAGTCCCCATGTGGGGTGACTATGAAGCCTCGGGCAGGGATGCAGGAGACCCAGACACCATTCCAGAGACTGTGTCCTTGGCTAGTTGGCTTGGGCCACATCACTGGGCAGATGCCACGTGGCCAGGGAGCACGGTTGCTCCAGTCACAGGACAGTCACATCCCGCCACCCCTGCCCCCACCCCGGGGCTAGCCTTTCAGCAAGCAGATCCCCTGCTCAATCACAGGGGGAGCCTTGGGTGTGAGGGTCAGACTATGTGGACAGCAAAAGGCAAATTCATGACCACTCCTGGGGAAAGAGTGTGTTGTACAGTCTAAGGAAGAATGCAGGCATCCTCTTGGCTCATGTGTAGCCCTAAAAGCAGCTTCTTAAGGACCAGAAGTTATTTAGGACTAATTTTACATAAAACCACAGCAACATGTAGCTAACAGTTCTCGGGGATGAAAACAAACTGAAAAAATTATTGTAAAAGGAAATGCAAGGTGCAAGAAAGGAAAACCTACTATGTAAGCGGTACTTTTATTTTGAGTACAAACTTTAAAAGTAGTTTGACTTGCTAACTGAGAGCCAATCCAAGGGGACCTGACAGGCACAGTTGGTAATAAAAGGAAATGAATCATAAATAATCAGGCAACAACCTACTGTGAGTTAACTATCACCCAAAACTCTAAGAATTCTTCACAAATAAGAAGTAAAAGACACCATCCTCCTAAGTGTCAGGAAGCAGAGAAAACATGAAACAGAAAAGGAGGAGTTCAGCCTTCTTTTGGGAGATCTTGTTGGGAGATCCAGCCCAGCAGGCCTGGATCCCAGTACCCAGCTCAGCCAACCAACTAGATGTCTTACCATGTAAATCTGATCCTCATTTCCAGGACTGGAAAGAAGCCTGTGCTTCAGTAATTACATTGTCGAGAAGAGTGTGCTGATCTATACTGTTTCCTAAGGGCCACACCTTCCTAGTCACCAAGTACAAAGACCTTCCCCAGGTGGACATGGACATTCTCCATCAGTGCCTCCACAAGTCAGCACCTGGGCTGTGGCAGCCAGCTAAGCAGCAGCCCCTCACCCGGAGCCATGTGGACCCTCACCTGGAACCAGGCAGCCCCCTCACCTGTAACCAGGTAGACCCTCACCTGGAGCTGGGCGGCGCAGCCCTCGCAGCACACAGTGTGGCCACAGGGGCAGAAGGCCGAGTTGATCTCGCCCTCGCAGCAGAGCACGCACAGCATGGCCTCCTTGAGTTTACGCAGCTTCTCCTGGAGGGCACGGGTCTGCTGGCAGCCGAGGCCCTCACAGCTGCTGCAGCTGGTGCTGCTCTCTGAGGACTTCAGGGGAGAGTTCGGGGGGCTGGGGTCGCTTCTGGGGAGGAGGTCCACCACACCCGCGTTATATAGAGCCCGCCTGGCATGGTCATACGCCTCCTTGGAGGTTCTTTTAATATCGAAGACATACTTCTTGCCCAGGTTGATGTTTTCATTCAGAAAGAGAGAAGCCAAGTGGCCCTTCAGGTCTCGGCTGTACTGCATCATGACGGCACTGGTCACCGTGTCACACCTACGGACAGAGACGCACACCCACCTCAGTGCTGACAGGCCTGGGTGGCCCCATGAGCCGGACCTTAAATGCTGCAGTGAACAGGGAGGCTCATGTTGGCAGATATTTAACATTCTTGTCTGCATGCTTGAAAATAAATCCTTCCAGTCTCATATGTGTTAAGCATCTCAATGATGCCACCTCTATGCTTCTCAAATGTCTCCTGAGTAAGGATCTCTGGCCGGGCAGCGGTGAAAACAGAGGGCACCTCTACCTCCAGGGACAGTAGCTACAGTGGAAAGCAGCTTATGGCGAGAAAAGGGACGTTTTTCTTTGTAACCTTGGATTTATGCTAAAAATTTCTACAAATGTTCCATTCTGCTTCACAATGTGTCTATTTTAACAAAAAATAGTTCGGTTGCCCGCCAATTACATTTTGTAGCTTTTGATTTTCCAAATATTTGAGTCAAATCACAATGCTAAAGCACCCTCAGAAATGAGGGAATCAATATGGTTATCCAGGGATCCTCATTACACACTGAGGACTCAGGGCAGCTACTCTCCCAGGGAGGAAAAACAACTTGGGTCATCCTGCAGGGTAAGGGCAAAAACAGTGGCTGAACAAGCCCTCACTCAGTTACCCCGGTCGGGGGGTGGGGGTGGTGGGGGTGGTGAGGAAATGGGCTAAGAGATGAGCAGTGGAGCGAGTCCGTGCAAATCACACTCACACCCTCCACGCCACATGCACACGTGCTGAAGGAAAAGCAGGACAACGTTGAGAAGGACCCCTGCTAGGGCAGAAATGAAGGGCTCACAAATAGCCAATTTCTTAAACTCTGTACATGGTTCACTGACACAATGATCCCAGGAACTGTAGGAGGCTTGCTGTCACCTGGAAACCTCAACCCTGAGGCAGACACGGGGGTCATGGAGCACAGGGGGGTACATGCCTGTAAAACGCGTGTGTCTCTGTGATGGCCCGGTAGAGCCCACTGGCTGCCCTGGTGCTGATCATCTTGAACAAGAGCACGATGCTGTTCCCAGACTCCTTGGTGACGGTCAGGTACACGTTCTTCCCTGACTGGGTGGCCATCTGCACCACGGGGTAAGCAATCCTGAAAGGGGGAGGAAAAGCGTGGGCTCAGGGGAGCTCCACCACTGCGCAGGCACCTAGTCAGGTTCCCATGTGCCGTGGCCCAGCTGCAAAACCAGATGCTCAAATAAGACCATCAGATAAGCACTCTGCTCGCAAGTTATAAAGGTCCGTTGAAAAGCGCTTGGGGTACGTGAAGAGGAGCACTGGAGTGAGTTTTGGGGAACTGTGTGTAGGTGAAATGAGATTTTTATAGCCGTGAGTGACATTTGAGAAATATTAACTCTGCCACATGAGTACACTTAAGCCTGCATTTAAAAAAATGGAATGCTTATCAAGGCCTGAATAAAATTAATGTACCTACCCCAAATGAAACATGTTATCCCTAAAGGATGACTGTCTAGTAAAGCCCTCTCCACTTCCTATTTTCATGATCAGAGCTACAAGAGTATATACACACTTAGGTCTAAACAAATTTAAGACTTGGGATACCTATTAATTGGGCTGAAGTCATCTTTACAAATGGAGATTCCTTCAGGTCCAACCCCGATGAGGAGCTTCTGCCCCTCGCTGTCCCTCACAGAATGCCATTCAATGCCGTAGTTTTCCATTGCCGACACAATCTGCAACACTTGGTATTCGGCCGAAGCCTGGCTGGTCCCCTCCAACTCCTTATGCTTTGCCACAATGCTGTAAGACACCAAAAGGCCAGAGTGTACAAAGAGGTTAACTGATGCAGTTTTCAGAGAGAAATCTCTTATTTCCACTAGTGAATTAGACTGACACTGTCATTTATGAATCATAAAAACTTAAAGCTATATATTATTGATGTTTCATCTATTTAGCAAACTTATTGTAAAATACTTTTAAGACACTGTTCAAGATCTCAACTATTAAATATTTAGTAGAAAAAAACTACTGGGGATGCCAGATGAGAATGAATTAAAAAAACAACAGAAAATCTCTAAAAATATATGTAAGAAATTTATACCTAGGAATGTCTCATGCGTTTGTCTAGGTTTACTTTCTACGTTTCATTATAATATAGCATTATATGGGATTGATTAGGTCATTTGCAACTGAAATATGCAAGATTTATTTTATCTATTGAGGTGGAACAGCCTCCAATATAGTCCTTAAAGAACCCCACCCCCTGGTATCCATGCCCCTGTATAACTTCCTTGAGTATAGGCTGGATTAATGACCTGCTTCTAATGAACAGATTATGGCAGAAGGGATGGGCTGTCACTCAATATTGAGATTAATTTATAAAGACTCCATCTTGGGTGTTCGCTCTTGCTCTGGCCAGATTGCCTGTCCTGGGGGAAGCTAGTCACCATGTTATCAAACAGCCTCTGGAAAGAGGCCTATGTGGTGAGGGCACAGGCCAGGCAACAACAAGCCACCTGAGCCCAGCTGGAAGCGGATCCTTCCCTCAGCTGAGCCCTCAGATGAGGCTGAACCCCACGGGCAGCTTGACTGCAGCCTCCTGAGAGATCCGAAGCCAGAGAACCCAGGCAGGCCATGGCCGGTACTCCTGACCCAGAGAACTGTGAGACGACGTTTCCTGTTTGAAGCCACTAAGTTTTGGAGGTCAACTCATTAGCCATGAATAGATAATTAAAACACCTATGTTAGGTCTCTTGATTTAATCCTTTCTGGAATGAAGGAAAGGTCAACATATCTGATAGACTTTCTAAGAGACTTACATTCTTAAAAGGCCAGAGACTTTATAATTTCCATTATACAGCATTTTGTATAAGGGCATTTATTTGTGTGGATTATATCTTGTGTTTATAAGTTTTTCAAAGAAAAGGATAAGAATCTTTTGAAAACAGTTGGTTAGAGTGGGCAATGGTTTAGTCTCAACCTCACAAATTACCTGTATCTATCATAGTTTGATGTTTCTCCTGGAGATTCTTATAAATCTGCTAGATCCATGACAACACACAGGAGCCTGAAGTGAGGCCTCACCTGTTCAAGGTGGCACTAGAGAGCTCCTTGGCACACAGCTCCTCATAGCTGTACTTGGCTGTGTTCTGGTTGTAGTCCCCAAACTTGGTCTGGGCCAGGAGGGCACTGAGTTCCACTGCCTGCTCTGGGGAACACTGGAGGTGGCCTGCCAGGAGGGCTTCCTTGATATGCAAGAAAAAGATATGTCTGCAAAGCAATGGGAGAATGAGGTTATGCCGGGGGACTAACATGGTTATCAGACCCACTGCATGGCAATTCCATAATCCCTTTTAAGTAAGGAAAACAGAGCAGGGTAGAAAGCTACCTGGGAAATGCTTACACTTACAGACCTTTTATTAAAATCATGAGGAGTAAGAAAAAATAAGTCTAAGGATTACATACACACATAATAATTATATACACGTTTCTGCATTATACATTTCAAAAGAAATGATCTTAATCAGAAAAACTTTATCTTGATGTGTAATTGATATCTGATTCAAATGACACTCAAATCTCTCGTTTTCACCCTAACTTCTCTGCTAAGGATCATACTCAAATGTGCAAGAGCTTAGAGATTTCTCCGCTAGAAGTTCTTCAGTATCCCAATTTCACCTTGTTCGGAGCCAAACTATCTTCCTCCCCAAACCCACTTTTCTCCCAGTGGAAACCAGCGACTGATTTGCTATTTTTACGGCACACTCAATTTTGATTCTTCATTTTCTTTCTGTCTAATTTCTGTCCCTGAAAGTTCTTTTAAATCCAGTTCCGTTTTCCCCGCTTTCACTTCCTGTCTTGCTGTAGCTCTCAGCCGTCAAGAGAATTCACAATGTCCCCTAAGCTGATCTCTCTTCTAGACTCTGCGTGAATCCACCTTCCAAGCTGCTTGCTTCTGATACAGACTTGCCATTCCTCTGCTCAGAATCCTTCAAGACATCCCCATTGTTTGCCAAGGAAGCACACTGTCAGCATGAACCCAGACTTCTCAACGTCTTGCCCCAGATTTCCAGCCATATCAGGTGGCACTAGTGATAAAGAACACACTTGCCAACGCAGGAGACATCAAAGACGTGGGTTCGATTCCTGGGTCGGGAAGATCCCATGGAGGAGGGCATGGCAATCCACTCCCGTATTCTTGCCTGGGGAGTCCACGGACAGAGGAGCCTGGCAGGCTACAGTCCGTAGGGTCGCAGAGAGTCAGACAGAATTGAAGCGACTGAGCAAACACACGTGCACTCCTGTCATTCCCTCCAGCCACTATGCCCCAGGAAAGAGACAAGTTTTTTTTTCTGGAAAAACCAAGCACATTCACACTCCCACGTCTCTGGTCTTGCTGTTCCCTCTGTCCTGAAGGCCACTCTTCCTATCCCCTCATCGGATACCCTTTTGTCTAATTCACACACAGACCATTTAGCTGCATGTGAACTGACTCTCTAAGTGTGTCTAACATCAGAGAGTTCTGTAAATGTACATAAAACTACACACTGCCTGCCCATCCTAGTTTCATTCCATCTGACCCTGTCCTAATTGTACACAACACTGCATTCCACATTTACCAAAAAGTAAGTGAAATTTAGAATCCTTGAAAACTTCAGATGTTGTTACCTGATAATTTGTATTGCCTAAGACTCTGAACAGAGTGCTTAAACTGTCACAGACAGATTGGCCAGGGTTATGAAATTTGCCTCTGGCAAATGCAGAAGTATAACTTTCCCTGATGATTCAATACATCCTCTCAAACATGCTGAAATGCCACACTACTCCCTCAATTAACAAATGAATTGTGATCATCATTGTAAAGCTCTGAACAGGGCTCCTAAACTCAGCTTCCCCCTTCAGCTGGATACCCTTATTCGAGTCCTCAAGTCACTTTTATTTATGTTAGTCTTGTGTCTGACATCCAGGTAGAAGGGATAATGAGAACAATGCAAGAAAAGGAGGTAGGAGAACCTGAGGCTAGAAAAAACAAGAAGGGGCACTGCTAAGTGTCTCAAAACTTTGGGCTGACAAGAGCCATTAATCCTCCTTTAAAAAAAATGCTTAAATTCAACATTTTGTGCCTTCTACAACGATAAAGAAATGTTTAAAATTATCAGACTCTGCCAAACACTGCAGTGTTTTTTTTTTTTTTTCATTCAAAGCCCCTTACTGTGATGAAGAAATCACAGTAAGAATGCATAATAATAGCACTGAGAGACGATAAGCATGGTTTTTATTAAACCAAACATCTGCTTGTCTTTAAAGTATTTCTGACATACTGCTAAACTGAGAAGGGGGTCCCTACTGGGGGAAAGAAATGACTACAAAAATAACTTGTTCTAAAATATCCAAAGACTGAGATCTAGCAGCCCCATAAAACCTTGGTGTTGCGACACTGCTTCAGTCCCCAGAAGGCTTTTTAGACAACCATTCGGTAAACTTCATCTTGGTTTATGTACCCCTGTCTCTGCAGTCATCAGAGGACATGCTAGCAGCAAACAAAAATCTCAGTATATGCTTACATTAAACAAGAAAGCATGTGCTGAAAGATTGTCAAGGGTATCACCCAAACTAAGTCTTCTTGATTTAATCACTGCTTATGGAGAAGGCAATGGCACCCCACTCCAGTACTCTTGCCTGGAAAATCCCATGGACAGAGGAGCCTGGTAGGACACAGTCCATGGGTTCGAGAGGAGTCGGACACGACTGAGCGACTTCACTTTCACTTTTCACTTTCATGCATTGGAGAAGGAAATGGCAACCCAGTCCAGTGTTCTTGCCTGGAGAATCCCAGGGATGGGGGAGCCTGGTGGGCTGCCATCTATGGGGTTGCACAGAGTTGGACACGACTGAAGTGACTTAGCAGTATGTGAAAGTGTCTTTTAACTGATTTCCTAGGTATTAAGTTAGAGACTAGTATAGCTGGCAAAAGAGGTTCAAAATCAATCCAATTTCTTTTTCTAAACTATCCATGCCAACTCCTAGACAGACAGCTGCCAAAATCAAAGGCAGAGAAGCAATAACAAAATATTAACAGGTGGCCAGCGGCCTGAGAGTAACGCTGATCCTTTCTCGGCATGTGAGTTGGAATTTTTAAAAAGGGGGTGCAGGCCAATAGCCTTTTCTATATACTCCACATTCTAGGCTGTACTGCGACTGCTACCCTCTTAAGTACAAAAATCCCCCTCTTTACAGAAACTTTCTGGTAGGGCGCTTCCTGCATTTTGCCATTTCATGGCTATCAAGCAACCTTTTCAAGTCAACAAGTCTGTCATGCATTGTCTCTGTGCCAAGCCCTATGCTGGAGTTCTGGGGTTCCAGGGTGAACATGTGTGATAGTTCCTCTTTTGATGGAACTTACAGCCTTTTGGTGTGAAGGAAAGTATCCTATCAAAATAACTGGCTGCAAACTGGCACTTAGGTGACAAGTTTATGCTCTCCAGAAGAGCACGTGAAGCAGCGATAGCAAAGGTCACAGCGGCGGCAGGCTGTCAGCAGACTTTCTTTAATGTGCTCTTCCCAGACGGAGGATGACAGGGCGTGCAGAACCATTGCCAGCAAGGAATCCAGGGATGGCTCAATAGTTAGGGGTGGTTCTGAGTCAAGTATTTTCTTCTATTTTCCCTTGAACTATCTGGCCTGTAACTGACTGGCTCATGGATTTCACCCTCTCCCTTTTTGTAGGCTGGGTTAACCGTTACCAATAGTATCAAAATAAGTAGATGTGTTCAAAGAAGTCAGACCTGCAGTGAACTGCTTTTTTTTTTTTAACTAAAGATCAAAAGTGATTGGCATATCTAATTCAATTTAGGCTACATGCTAGAAGCATAAACAGAAAGAAAGCCTTTGAAAAAACTCATGTCTTAAGCAAATGTCTATGAATATATCTTAACAGACAAGCTCATTTTCTAAACATTCCTTTGGCTGCACCTTGAAATTCTTGATTTTTCCAGTTTTACTCAGTTACTAAGAAATTGGATACTTTCAGCATAGGATGGGGCTTGGAAGCCCAAAGTGAAAAGTTACTAGCTAACTCATATCTCTGTATTCATGAATTCACACTTACTGCAGCATTAGAGAAGATTAAAAAAAAAAAGAAAATAGGAATAAATATGAGGATATATATTTTAATTTAAAAAAAGAGCCACACATCCTTAATACGTTTTGTTTAGAAATATGTACTTGGAATTTCCTCTATTTTTAAAATGAATTCCTTTCCACAAGTTTAAGCCATAAAATTAGGTCTTTTATCTCTTAAGAACTATAATCAGAATGCTCTCCTCTAAACCCTGCCTTGTCTCATAAAGAAATCATCTAATAATCAAAGCAGAATTTTCTGCAAACCAATCGGGAGTTGTGGATCTGCTCATCACGGACAGTTACTCTCTATTACTGCCCTCCAGTTATCTTGCCGGTTATGTAATTTTGAAAAGCTTTTCACGACACAAATATAAGACAACTATATCCACACTCACTATTAAACTCCAAATGAAGTAACCAACTAAAACATCTCTCAAATGGCTCAAAGTGAAAGTGTTAGTTGCTCAGTCATATCCGACTCTCTGCAGATATGGACTGTAGCCCACCAGGCTCCTCTGTCCATAGAATTCTCCAGGCAAGAATACTGGAGTGGGTTGCCATTCCCTTCTCCAGTGGATATTCCAGACCCAGAGACCGAACTCAGGTCTCCTGCATTGCATGCAAATTACTAAATAGTTATTTTTTAAAACTCTCCGGTCCCAATAACTGAAGTGAATTTCTCCCCAAGAGACTGACTGAACCTGGCTCTCCATTTTAACAGCTGGTTAGTCCCTCGCAGAGTGAGACACCCACTGAGGTCACCTAAACGCGTGCCTCAGTTCAATGAGTCATTAAACCACAAGCTCTAACTGCCAGGTTATATTTAAAAATTATCAAACCACAACAGAACTGCTATACGTTTGTTTTGTATCTTAAACTCCAGAGCAACAAAAATCAGTTCAAGATGGATCCAGGCCTAAATATAAAAGCCAAAACGGTAATAGTTTTAGAACAAAACACAGGAGAGTATCTTCATGACTTGGAGACAGGCAAAGGTTTTTCAGGATGCAGTCAGCAAAAATCATAAAAGAAAAAAGTGCATAAGTGAAACTTAACCAAAATTAAAAACTTCTTCCAGTCAAAATGCATTAAAAAAAAAAAAGACCAGGCAAATCACAGGAAAAAAGTACACTTATAAAACAAATATCTGACAAAAAACTGGTATATACAAAGAATGTGTGCAGCTCAAAATAAAGGCAACAACTAAAGTAAAAATGGGCAAATGACCCGAACAGGTATTTCACAAAAGATGTTTGAAAGGCCAATAAGCCGATGAGAAAGCGTTATTAATCAATAGAGATGTAGAAATTAAAACCACAATGTGCTAGCACTGCAAACCCAGCAGAAGGCTGGCAGGAATGTGGAGGAACTGGCCCCCTGTACACTGCTGACAGGAGCACAGAATGGTACAAGCGTTTCTGGAAAAGGTCGGGCAGTTACTTATAAGTTAAACAATTACCTCCTCTATGACCCAGCTATTTCAATCTTATTTACTCAAGAGAAATGAAAACACATGTCTACAAAAAAAGACTTGTGCTTGAATGTTTATAGCAGCTTTCTTCATGACAGCTGGAAAACAGATATTCATCAATGGAGCATGGATAAACAAACAGCAGTACATAATACAATGGAATACTATTCAGCAATAAACAGCAACAAGTCACTAATGTATACAACAAGACGATGGGTCTCAAAAACTTTATGATGAACAAAAGGAGCCAGACACAAAAGAATACCTGTGTGATTCCACCGACAAGAGGTAGAACAGGTTGTAACTAATTTATGTTGGAAAAACATACAACCTGGTTGTGGAGTGGGGTGGGTGGAGGTAGGGAAGGAGAGTAGAGAATGACTGCAGAAGGTCATGAGGGAACTTTCTGGAGTGATGGTAATAGTCTAAATCTTAATAAGGGTTTTAAACAGGTACATCTATTTGCCAAAACTAAGTGAAATATTACAATTTATGCATTTCATCATATGTAAATTTTATATCAAAAGAAAAAAAGAACTGTAGGCAAAGACTGAGTTCTAGTTAATGATATGCATAGTGAAGTATTTAGGGGGATATGTACTTACAACTTACTTTGAAAGGCATAAAAAAAGATACACTGATAGATGGGTAGAGGGGCCAATAAGTGGATAAATATGCAATCAAACAAGAATGTTAAACTGTTAATAGCAGAATCTAGGTGTTTTTGGTGTTCAATCTAAAAATCTTCAACTTATCTGTACATTTGAAAATCTTTATAGTAAGAGATTGAGAACATAATACTAGTAAAAACCCCTTAGGGTCAAGGTTCAGAATTCAAATGAGGAGCCATAACTAAAATGAACCATCAAATCTAACACATTTCATGGAAAGTTTGCAACTGAGAAACCTGTCACAGCCAGTAATTACCAAGTCAGGTCTCTATTCAGGCTTAAGGAAATCTTTCTCAAAGCCCAAAATGTAAAATGGGAATCCCTGATAAATTTGTTTCCTCCTCAGGCTCCAAAGCAGTTAAATGGTAAGGAGGGTACAGGTGTGAGAAATTCGTAACTTCAAATTGATTACAACTCACTCCAGAAAAATACCTGGAAGCATAAAATCTCACTTCTAAAAGGTATGATTACTCACTCACTGGAGATAGCTGTCCCTGGGCAAATAACAATCCAGGCAATCGCAGAGTTTAAGAGTGTCAACTACAATCTCTTTCTCAGCAATCTAGATTAGAGGCCTGGAATCAGGGACACAACGCAGAATAAATATACCTGGAACCTAATCCCACACTGGTCACCCTGGTCTCACTCTCAATGCCCTCTAAATAGTCAGAGTTTATTTATAATGACATTCAAAATGAAAAGTTCATTTGGGCTACAAATCAATTTCTCAATGTTCTCTGATATTTTATATGTATATATAAGTATCGAAGTTCAAAAAAGACTGAAGGTGCCCGGGTGGGCATCCTGTGGCTAAAATAAACATAAAACCACACAAACATCCCATATTCTGAGCAGAAAGACTTAATAAATTAGAATTCAGAAATGTAATTAATACTTTCTTTGAAATAATATACATGTCTGTTTTTAACCTTTTTTACTTTCCTGGGGCCTATGTTATATTTGGGCATATCAAAAAAAAAAAAAGAATGTGTTGTTCCACTCTTAGACATGTAGTTGATATAAAAAACATAATATTCCTGCAGTGCATCCTATGGAATTTACCCATCCTGAATCACACAAAGGTAAGTTCTGTAATCAACATTTACCCTCGTGACAATGTTTTATAAGATTCTCAACATGATTACAGGCATGGGCTAGGGTCAACCTGATTCAGCTGTGGACTGATTTGAGATTATCACCTCATCTCTGCCTATAGTTTACATCTGGTATTTGCTTTGTGGGTTTCAGTGATGCCATCGTTCCTGAACTTTCATATGTCTAAATGATTTTTGTTGGGAGACGGGGAAAAACTGAATTTAATAAGTACCAAGGACCTACAAATTGGCTGAAATTAGATAAAGCCGGCCTGCAGCTTGAAAACTATCTGAACGTCATAAAAGGCCCAGGTGGGCGGTAGTTCATCCTTGATAAGAACAAATAGCCACAATGAACAAATGGCTCTGAATGGAGTAGAGGGGGCGAAGGAAGGCAGCCAGCAAACAGAAGAATGCCAAGCACCGAGCAAACTATTAACCAAGAAGAACCTCTAGAAAACGTTTTTTTAATGGTGAGATTTCTTTTAGATTATCTCAAACGTTTCGGGTTATAGAAGCAAACTGGCAAAACATGTCAACATCTACAAGAAAATCTGTATTATCAGTATCAGTTAACCCCATTTTTACTGACTTCCAAGTTCTTAATTCATTGATTCAGCAAATATTTACACACCAGGTACTTGTTAGACTCTGGGGATACATGGTTGATCAGCTCCTTCTTAATGGAATTTAGATAATTAGAGTAGCTGATGATAAGCAAACGGTCACAAAAGTAAATGAGTGCTACACATTCGTTAAATGCTGTAAAGGAAAGCGGCATGATACATTCGGAGAGTTCAGTCTCCTAAGTGGGCCTGCTGCTGCTAAGTCACTTCAGTCGTGTCCGACTCTCTGCGACCCCATAGACAGCAGCCCACCAGGCTTCCCGTCCCTGGGATTCTCCAGGCAAGAACACTGGAGTGGGTTGCCATTTCCTTCTCCAATGCATGAAAGTGAAAAGTGAAAGTGAAGTCGCTCAGTTGTGTCCGACTCTGTGCGACCCCATGGACTGTGTCCTACCAGGCTCCTCTGTCCATGGGATTTTCCAGGCAAGAGTACTGGAGTGGGGTGCCATTGCCTTCTCCGAAGCGGGCCTAGAGAAGGCTTTTCCAAGGAGTGATGAATGAGCTGGGGCCTGCAATCACACTCATCACTGCTCACAACTTTAAGACCCTAATGGGATGCGACATTCAGGATTACAGCATTTCCAGGAACATGTACTTCAGTACTCACAGAGTGCTTGTATTAGGATTGTTCTCTGGGATAAAGGATTCAGGTGTTGATGAATCCTAACTAATAAGGGTGCCCTCTAGCAAAGAACACAGAGCTCTGCTAAAATGTGGCAAAATCAGGAGAAACAGAAAGCTTTTATTGGCAGTAGATGGTATAAATACCTACGATCCCTGAAGATGTAGCATATAATTCTCTAACCTCTGGTTTTGAAAATGTTGACAAAATCTGGTCTGAATTGCTGTGAATAACCAAGAGCCTCTGAAACGTAAGAATTTCAAAGATCACTGGGATTTCAGATCCACTTTCAGAATATATTAGTCTCACGTTTTGTTTTAATCCACAGCATGGCAAACATCTGCTGAAAATACCTGCTGTCTTCCTCTCTGAAATGTTCCAGCTGAGTCTAAACAAACCTCTCCGGTTACTTTCCAGAATTCCTCATTCAAGAGCAAACAAAATAGTCTGGGTAAAGAATCAAATCTAAAATTAGGCCACATCAGAAACCAGACTAACTCTATCTCCCTATCTAAGCAGACACTGGAAATGTTTTTTCTATCTTCAGAGAAATGTTATCTAGAAAAAAAGCATTAGAAAAGTGATATGAAGAGAAACAGAAGCCAAGAAAAAAAAAATCGGCTAGAAGGGATCTTAAAGAAACTCTTTTCAGGGTTTTCAGCAAGGCTCAAGTCTTAGAAGGCTGTTTACACTGGTGGTTGGTGGCTGAGCTGAACCTAGAACGCAGGGCTTCCGTGTGGCCCCTAGGACTCTGCTATTAGACAGGCCTTCCCGCCTGTCATTCTCTAGCAGCCTCCCTAATTTGATGCAAACTAATGTATGAAGTGCCCCCAGTTAGGCCAGCTCTACTGTAAGCAGGCTGCTTTAATTGTCCACGGAGGACAGCTTGGCCAGGATATTTCAGCACCATTTAATAAACTGTCCAGACACTTTCAGTATACTAAGTGTACCCTCATGACTTGACTGGGAGATGCTAAAATATCACCTCTCATAACTGGACTGGCAGAGCTGAGCTTACTCACTATGTAAATAGATCTATTTTACTTCCATGGCATTTTATATCAATATTTTATAACAAATGATTGAACATCAAAAACATTAATCACCAGCTTTATCATGTTAACATTAAGGGAAATAAGTGTTCCTGTTCTGTAGTATCTGGCATATAAACACAATGCTAATTGTAGCAAAACTGGGCCCAGCACAACTTATGTTCCTAATGAAAAGATATAAAGCTAATTATAAATCACTTTATCTATTTATTAAAGCTGAATGCTATATACACTTTAGGTAGCATTTTCTTAAAATTCTGTTACTTCAGACAACCCCACAGAAAAGTAAAACACCAATATTTTAAAAATCAAAAGTTTAGATCACCTGAATTTTTTGGTATGATTTCAAATGGAATGAAAATCAATTAAAATTACCGAGTCTAACCAGGTATGTGCATTCTTTGAGTGCTGTTAGGCTTGAATCTCAAGAGTCAAAGTCACTGAGTCAATAAAGTAGGAAATTTGATTCCAATTCTAACTCATAAAATGTATTTCTTGTATGAATAAAATGGATTTGATAATAGTTATTAACTGTATTATAAGAAAGCACAGGTAAAGAATGTCTGGTAGCAAACTGTAAAATCTGTAAGCATTTATAATACAAATGCACATGTTATACTCTTATGACTGCTACCATTTAATGATGTATTTAGTCCTCCAAGCTTCTGCAGATTAAAAAAATAAATTTGTCATCAAAATAGATTTGTAAATGGAGACCCTGAAATAACTGCAAAATCAGGATAAAACTAAACAATGAAAATTCCAAGAGGTTGTGTTTTATATATACACAATTTTTTTCTTACTCAATTGCAAGTTATCAAACTGAACTGCAAAGTAGAAGCATTCACAAATCAGCTTTAAGTTAAAAAAGCAATAACGCAACCTATCCTGATGTCATAGACAGCTAAGACATTCTTAAACATGGAATTACTTGAATATTTTGCAAGACATTTTTAGAAGCACTAAGAATTCAATATACTAGCTTCTCTCAGATACAAAATTGAACATTTCCCTCACCCTTTAAAGCTCCATAACAAGGCAAAGCAGAGATTACAAACTCAAATAAACAGTATTTCAAAATATGTGTCTAGCCATCCTCTGGTAAATGACCAAAAAAATAAAATGACATGCTAAAAAATGCTGAAGAATATGGCTCACTCATCATTACTCAAAACTGTCACACTCACATTTTTTATGGTCGTGGCAAATTTCTAAGCCAAAGTAGGAAAACACTAAAACTAAGATCCAAAGATCCAAAGTTTGCTGTGTTTAAAAGTAGTCATTTTCCTTTTTTCCTTTTTTTTAAGTAAATACACCACTATATAAGATTTAGGTCTCTTGCATTTCAGCAATAAATATTAAACACCAGTTTCCTAGCTTAGTTCATCCTTGAGAAAAGTATTACATCTAGTCCAGGGGAGAATCCATTTTCTGTTTGAAAAAGGAAACCGCACACTCTGATTGTCTCGCACTACTGGTAGCTTTCTAGAAGTAGAGAGAGAAATTTAGCAGTCTAAACTCAACAATCACGTGTAATGTATTTGTGGGGTAGCATGTTACTAATGGCGTTAGACGAGTTTTCTTAACTGCATTTGTAAGAAACTGAACAACTCAAAAAATTCGGAAAGAGCTCTTTGCTACAGACTGTAATCTGACACTAGGCTGAAGAAGTTGACCAAGTTTAAGTAACCCAAGAGGAACTGTTTCCTGCTTTCTGTTAGAACAGTCTGCAATGACCTATAGTAACACTGCTGAGGCAGAGGTTACTATCGGGCAGTAGATGCTGTTATCAGGAAGTCAGTTGGGTCTTCTTTCTTTTTAAAAGTTTTTTGAGCTGTGGTGCTGATCTCAAATGTTTGTAAGAATTCATCCCTGCTCTCCCACTGTTTACAATGACAAGAAAAATACCGCAAGAGCTGGAAAATGTACCCTTGGCCAACTATGCTGCTCTCTTTTCACCTCAACAAAATAACTGTGCTATGGAAAACTTGTAAGTTATGAACCACCTCTGTATCAAAACAAACGTGCCTTGAGCATCTCCAGGAAGGTGCAGTGGTTCTCCCTAAAGGGAATCAAAGGTCTATTTGACACTGGTTTATTTTAGCATCATTTTACCTAGTCTGCTCCTGTAAGATGAGGTGAGGCTCCACGAAGAACTTGACTCTCAGTTTAAGCCGGTAAGGGGCAAGCCCATCCATCTGCTGGGAGATCCGGTTTCTCAGATTTAGCCATAAACTTTCACCTTTGCTACCCGTAAACTGCAGTCCAAAATAATCAACTTCTATAATTCCCAATCTCCTGCACACCTAAAACAAAAATGAATGCAGCATAGATAAGCAAGCGGTCCATGTGGTCAAAGCAAACCAAGACTCCATCGAAGATTCTTGCATATGTTTTTTTAAAAAAACACAAAGTTCAACAACGGTCTTACAATTCCCGTTGTAGGCTATAAGAACAAAGTTCTAAGGCTCCAGTGATGCTAAACCGCTAGTCGTGGTATAGAAGCAGACACAAAAGTTGTTCTGAAAATGCAGCCTTCCAGAAAGCCTGAGGAGGGGAATCCACGGGGTATTTTCCTTCTTATTCCAATCACTGGAATTCCCTCCACCAGCACAATCTGCACAGCTGATTTGGCAGCTTATTATCTGGACAATTTTAACCATCTGGGTTCCAAAAAAATAAACACACTGAGGAAACACGCCACAAGTGTCTACTAAGCTTTACAGAAGGCTTTCCAAACATCTCAGGTCGAGGGGGGTTGAAGGCACAGCGTTTCACTTGAGAGCAAATCCTGCCGTCTGCCACACCACTAGGCGCTGTTTGGAACGGTTTTTCACTCCCGAGGAAACGCGCGTGCTGACAGACAACCAAGGAGTTTATGACCCAAACCCACCGTCCCCAGCGAATCGGGAGAGGCAGGGCGGTGAACCGTCCGCTTGAGAAGCAGTGAGAGGCAAGGGGCCCGGCTTGTCTGCCCAGCAACCTGAGGGACCTGCGACCGCCTCCGGCCACCTCATCCCGGGACGCAGGTGGCGCCGCCGGGCCCCGCGGGGACGACAGGCAGCCTCGTGCACACACCACCTGCAGCAGGTGTGCCGGGCCGCTTTCTTCCGGCAAAGTGCCGGGCTGGGGGACCGGGT
>NW_011494846.1:2810043-2811375 GCF_000754665.1 Bison bison bison | reverse complement strand
CCTCCCAGCGCCGGCGGAGTGTCCCCCCGGCCCCGACGCCGGCCGCCCCGGAGGTGGCAGCTCCCAGGCGCCGGAACGCTGTGGAGGGGAGGGAGGCCTCGGAGCGCAGCCGCTGCGTCTGCCCGCTGGGCGACGCTGCTCCGAGTCCGCGACCGCCTGCAGCTCCTGAGCCTTTCTGACGGGCTTGAATTTACAGTGATTAATCGTCTGCAAGCTGCTGCTATTCTTTAGAAGCCTTGGGTCGCTCCAATAGCACGTTTCTGGGGTGAAGGCAGAGCAGCTCCAAAGCTTGAAAAAACTCTTGTCTCTGGGGTTTGCCACAGTGACTGGTTGCAAGGCAGAATTCTTGTTCATTATTTTAGATCTCGTCGTTGAAAAAAAAAAAAAACCCAAAATCTGAGTATAAAAGTTTGTGCAGTTGTTCTTCAATAAGGCAGGGAGTTTCTCCTCTAGTGCTTTCTCTATGAACCCTCTCCGAAGGCTTCTGTTTACCCGTTGTGCTGAATCAAAACACTGGTAGGGCACTAAGGCCCTCTCTCAGGTTGCCCATCCTTGTCTCATGCCCTGTCTCATTTGTTCATTAAACATTAATTGAGCACCTGCTCCAGTGCCAGCCTTTTCTCTCAGACAACCAGGTGTTATCCTCAACTTCAGGGTAAGGGACTCATCTCAGAACCTCCATGGAAGCTATTAATAATTAAAAGTCTCCAACTCTTCCCTCATTTGCCACTTGTTTCTCTTAGCCAACACATTACTCAGCCTATATCTTTGGTTTCTTTATAGGAGAAGCCAGAGATGTGGCTTTCAGCCTTGGACCCTTGAAAACTGACTTCTCTCTGCGGTTCAGTGTTTCATCAGGCAAATGGAGACTATAGTGTCTGTCCTGCCTTTCCCCAGGGTTGCTGGGAAGAGCAGCAGAGGTAGTTTTCAAGAAAGCATTTGGATGACCTGGTTTATGGTATACGTAAGGAGATCTATATAGCCAGCTCTGTCACCACCTGCTGATGACTTCCGTCATTATCCCTTTCCCGGAATTCGGATTGTTTCTGTCCCGCTAACATTTATTTACAAAGAAGTAAGAATATCAGAGGAAAAGACTACTAGTCAGGATCCTACCACAGTCTTTCACTAAAGCCCACGATGGCTAAAACTAAACCACGTCCCAACCTCCAGTGCTGCAGAAGGGCATGCACACACATATCTTTCCTTGTGTCTTTTAAGAATACACCTCACAAGACTTCCCTGGTGGTCCAATGGTTAAGAATCTGCTTTGCAATGCAGGGGACATGAGTTCCATCCCTGGTGGGGGAACTAAGATCCCACATGCTAGGG
>NW_011494846.1:2809427-2809943 GCF_000754665.1 Bison bison bison | reverse complement strand
TCGTGTATATATATATATATATATATATATATATATATATATATAATACATCTCAAGATATGCTGCTGAAACAGTCCTGTCTTGTATCAACTCTTGTTCCTGATTCACTTAATTTCAGTTACTGATCTAGGAAATTTATCTAGGAGATAACATTTGTGTAATTGTCATCTAATCTGTGCTTAATCTATAGAAATTTTAGAACTGGGAGAAGAGGTGAGGGGCAAGACAGAGGCCAAGTGTATCAGTAAACATTTTTGCTTATTGAGTGACCACGCTGGCTAAACCAGTGCCAGTGAACCAAAAGTTGTCTAATTAAAGCAAAAGAGAATTTGGTGCACAAAATTTGGGGGCGCTCACAGAATCAGTGGGGACGAGGCTTGAAAATGAATGGAAAGGGAGACATATCAATTGGCCAAGAACAAAAATTAAAAAATGAAACGTAAACCCAAAACAACCAAACACCGAAACCAAATACTCATGCTGTGGAGAAACTACTTTAAAAATAGCATATTTTTG
>NW_011494846.1:2805214-2809327 GCF_000754665.1 Bison bison bison | reverse complement strand
CATATTTTTGGCTTGCCAGGGATATTTCTTAATACAAACCCAGACCATGCTTTGACTGTGGGACGGTTGGTAAAGATGTCAGTGGGTTTTGAAATTGAATCATCAGATAAGACTGAAAAGGAGAAGGGTTTCTTAAAACAAAGCTAAAAATAGGAAAAGCAGCACTTGGGGTGAGGGTAGAAATCATGATGACCAAGAAGAAAAAGAATACTGGCTTCTATTAGCATGTCCAGGAAATAGGAGACCTTAATCTTTCCCTCTCTTCCTCTCTCTCTCCGTGGTTTTTCTCTTTCCTCATTTCTTCCTTGAGTAGAGATATAGAGAGCAGATTAGTTAGGAATGAGAAGGCTGAGTTTGCTGGTGCCTGGGTGAGAAAGCAGATTATGTTCAAAGACCTGGTTAGGGAGTAAAAATCCCACAGTAGAACTGCTTCCTAGAGGATCCCACCATCTGGCAATGCTATGAAACGTCTGGAGCCGGTTTCAAGCCCCAGCTGGGTCTAACTCCAAAATAAGCCTGCACACCCAGGCCTGGGGGTGGTAACTGTATTGGATTGAGCTGTGACTGGCAGTTCCGGATTAGCCAGAGAAGTGCTACATTTTACTTGTGTCTGCTGTCTTATGCTCTCCATTAGCTATAACCTCCTAAAGATGGTGTTAAAATTAACCAGCAAAGTAAAAGGATTGGTTGCAGGAAGGTAGATTTTAAAAATACTAATAGAAACCATAGCTTAAATGGCTGTTCAAGTACACCCACGTCCACACCTTTTTTTTCGTCACAGGTATGAAGGCTAAAGACGGACCACTAGATAAGATTTGTAAGATGCGATACGATGGTAGTCTGGTTTCAAAATGTTGCTTCTGGCTGAGCACGAGGTTTGATCTGGCTAGCTGGCTACCTCTCCATGTGCATTCCTTTCTAAACACTGCACACTGCTGCAGAGATCCTGTGCTGGGTCAAAGGAAAGGCCCTTCTCTCTCTTTACCTCTTACACATTCGTTTGTAAGGGCACAGAGGGAAGGACGGTGAGCAACTGCCTAAAAAGCTGTCTTTACCCTCTCACACATTATTCAAGCTAATTATTCTATCAGCAATGCTTCATCAAGCACAAGTGTGTTAAACTGTGTGGAGTGAGCTGAAATCTCTCATTTGAAATGTTAGACTTGTGAGATTCAGGAGTAGTTTAATTTGGTGTTGGCCTGCCATCAAAGTAAAGCATCTCATCTCCAAATCTGGCTGTCTGAAGAGTGGAAGAAGGAGAGGAGAAGCAACACCTGTATTAGACTCTGGAACATATAAAATGGCATTGTCTTAACTAGCAGGCGGTTTAAATGGTTTTTTCCCCTAGTTGTAGTTTATGGTGTTCTCCTTAGAAAAGACTGAAAAGTACAAGGGAAGAACGAAGTACCTGTATTTTATCAGGTGTTTCCAGTTAGTGTTGATGTTTTACTTTTGTACTTTGCATGCAATGCGCTCTAAATTTTGATTGTTGTATAATCAAATACTGCATATGAAATTCTGGAGAAGGATCAAGAGACACTTGCGGTGGGGAATTCCAAATCTAAACCTAGTATTATGAATATTAGGAAAATTATAAACAATTATAAGTGGCTCGAATGGTAAAGAATCTGCCTGAAATGTGGGAGACCTGGGTTTGATCCCTGGGTGGGAAAGATCCCCTGGAGAAGGGCATGGCTACCCACTCCAGTATTCTTGCCTGGGAAATCCCATGGACAGAGGAGCCCGGCGGGCTACAGTCCATGGGGTCGCAAAGAGTTAGATACAGTTGAGCAACTGATACTTTCATTTTCATAAACAGAAAGAATAACCTCCATGAAAAATTCCAATTATTACTCTTTCTCAGCTTTCTCCTTTTAAAAAATCTTCTGAAATATTACCCTTTCTTCTGTTTCCCTTCTTAGTATACCCTGAAATGCATGTATCATTTAGTTGAGAGATGCTTAGAACTGGGAGATAATTTCTAATTTGGCAAGTGTTGTGTAACAACAAAAATAATTTTTTCATTCTTTGGATACATGTCTTTTATTTATGGAGATGATAGATGATTAGGCAACTACTTCTCAAGTCTGGTGATATGCAAAGGCTGATCCACCCACAACAAGGTATATAGTCGTTCTGATCTTGATTGAATTTGTGTAGGTAGATGCCGGGGATGTAGTTGGGAGCCGTGGAACAGAGAACAGATCCATTGTGCCTGAGGCTCATACTCACAAACCTGCCCTAATTGGTAGGTGTTCCAACCAACTGATCTGTAATGACACCCCTCTTCCCAGCCCTTCATACCGTGTCTGGACATGCCCTTCTGTGAAAAAAAAAAAAAGGAGCTAACATGATATATTGTATGGATGGGTGTGACACAGAACTTGGTGAGGGTGAAGGTGAAAGTTTAAGTCGCTCAGTCATGCCCAACTCTTTGCAACCCAATGGACTATAGCCCACCAGGCTCCTCTGTCCATGGGGATTTTCCAGGCAAGAATACCGGAGAGGGTCGCCATGCCCTCCTCCAGGGGATCTTCCCACCCCAGGGAGCGAACCCAGGTCTCCCACTTTGCAAGCAGATTCTTTACTGTCTGAGCCACCAGGGAAGCCCATTCTTTTCATGACTAAAAATTATTTATCATAGACAGACTGCCCAGAGCAAGTGCTGGATTTCAGCATTGTGATATAGACTGACAATAAGCAACATCAAATTTCCAGGAGTTTTGAGAATAATAAAATCCCCTTCTTCCTTTTCTAGCTCCAGTCAATAAGAGGTCTTTCTCAGATTATAGATGTTTTTAACCAGCTTCAAATATACATAGATTTTTTAAAAATCCCATCTAGCTGTGAAAATGGCCACTTGAAAAATGGCAAGTTTTAAATATAAGGCAGGGTATACAATGAGATAATATGGGCAAAAATACTTAGAAAAAAAAGAAAAGTGATATTCAAATGTACAGTGGTAAAAATGATAGTATTCCTTTAAATTGCTCACCAATATTCTGTGCCTTTATCATCTATTTGATGTCCTGCTGTGTAAATCAGCTCTCTTAGGGGACAATTCTCGCTGTTGGATGACGGGCAGGATTTGCTGCTCCTGGTGATATATATATATATATATAATAGTAAGACTAGTTAGCTCATTTCTTACTATAAATGCAAAATCAGGTTTCACCATTAGGATTTTAGTGTATGTCATGAAAAGGAAAACACATATTATCAGTAATTAAATGAATGATTTACAAAACAGAAACAGACTGACAGAGAATGAACTTCTGGTTGCTGAGGCGGGGATGGTGGTGGGGAAGATGGAGGGAAGGGATAGTGAGGGGGTTTGGGATGGACATGTACACACTGTTATATTTAAAATGGGTAACCGCCAAGGACCTACTGTATAGCACATGGAACTCGGCTCAATGCTATATGGCAGCCTGTATGGGAGGGGTGTTTGAGGGAGAATGCAGACATGACTGTGTATGCTAAGTCCCTTCACTGTTTACCTGAAACTATGACAACATTGTTAATTAGATTTACCCCAATACAAAATAAAAAGCTTTGGGAAAAGCACTATCCTAAGTGTTTATGGTGGTGCCTTGCAATATTTATATAATGTTAATAAGACCATGTTAAACATGTTTTAAGATTTAAAAGCTATCTTTCATTACTTCAGTTTTGTACTTGACATAATTTTCAACTTACAGGAAAGAATAATACAATGATTTCCAAACAGCTTCACACCAGATCCTCAGATATGGATCACACTGCTTTATTCTTCTTTCTCTTTGTATGTGTAATCTTTTCCTGAACTATCGGAGGGTGAGTTGCATACACGATGCTACCTTTAACCCTAAATACTTCAAGGATAAGTATTATTGGAATGAATATCTACATAGTCCCAAATTAGGATATTATCTTACAGAATCACACACAATTATCATAATTAGCAAATTAATATTGATGTGAGACTGTTATCTAATATGCAGGCCTTATTCATATCTCACCACTTTTTCCATTAGTGTCTTTTATAGCGAAAAAAAAAAACCCGGGGTTGTTTTTTGCATTTATTTGTCACTCTACCCATTTTTGACCTGAAACACTTCATCAGCTTTTATT
>NW_011494846.1:2799692-2805114 GCF_000754665.1 Bison bison bison | reverse complement strand
TCAGCTTTTATTTGTCTTTCATGACATTGATATTTTGAAGAGCATAGATCTTGTAGATTATGCCTCAAGTTGAGAATAATCATTTTAAAAATAAAAGCAAAGATAACACACTTATTCCAAAGAAGGGTAAAAGGTTTACTGAAGGCCAGACCTTCTTTTTAATGCCCCTCACACAATTTTCTGTTTTCTAAACCAATTGTCTGTATATCTGAGGTTATTGATATTTCTCCCGGCAATCTTGATTCCAGCTTGTGCTTCTTCCAGCCCAGCGTTTCTCATGATGTACTCTGCATATAAGTTCAATAAGCAGGGTGACAATATACAGTCTTGACGTACTCCTTTTCCTATTTGAAACCAGTCCATGTCCAGTTCTAACTGTTGCTTCCTGACCTGCATATAGGTTTCTCAAGAGTCAGGTCAGGTGGTCTGGTATTCCTATCTCTTTCAGAATTTTCCACAATTTATTGTGATCCACACAGTCAAAGGCTTTGGAATAGTCAATAAAGCAGAAATAGATGTTTTTCTGGAACTCTCTTGCTTTTTCGATGATCCAGCAGATGTTGGCAATTTGATCTTTGGTTCCTCTGCCTTTTCTAAAACCAGCTTGAACATCTGGAAGTTCACGGTTCACGTATTGCTAAAGCCTGGCTTGGAGAATTTTGAGCATTACTTTACTAGTGTGTGAGATGAGTGCAATTGTGTGG
Source organism: Bison bison bison (assembly GCF_000754665.1). NCBI lineage: Eukaryota > Metazoa > Chordata > Mammalia > Artiodactyla > Bovidae > Bison > Bison bison. The sequence goes on along the minus strand of NW_011494846.1, from coordinate 2,804,410 downwards.
TAGTTTGAGCATTCTTTGGCATTGCCTTGGCAGAAAGTGAAGAGGAACTAAAAAGCCTCTTGATGAAAGTGAAAGAGGAGAGTGAAAAAATTGGCTTAAAGCTCAACATTCAGAAAACGAAGATCATGGCATGGCATGGCATGGCCCCATCACTTCATGGGAAACAGATGGGGAAACAGTGGAAACAGTGTCAGACTTTTTTTGGGGGGGGCTCCAAAATCACTGCAGATGGTGACTGCAGCCATGAAATTAAAAGACGCTTACTCCTGGGAAGGAAAGTTATGACCAACCTAGATAGCATATTCAAAAGCAGGGACATTACTTTGCCAACAAAGGTCCGTCTAGTCAAGGCTATGGTTTCTCCAGTGGTCATGTATGGATGTGAGAGTTGGACTGTGAAGAAAGCTGAGCACCGAAGAAGTGATGCTTTTAAACTGTGGTGTTGGAGAAGACTCTTGAGAGTCCATGGACTGCAAGGAGATCCAACCAGTCCATTCTGAAGGAGATTAGTCCTGGGATTTCTTTGGAAGGAATGATGCTAAAGCTGGAACTCCAGTACTTTGGCCACCTCATGCGAAGAGTTGACTCATTGGAAAAGACCCTTATGCTGGCAGGGGTTGGGGGCAGAAGGAGAAGGGGGCGACAGAGGATGAGATGGCTGGATGGCATCACCGACTCGATGGACATGAGTCTGAGTGAACTCTGGGAATTGGTGATGGACAGTGAGGCCTGGCGTGCTGCGATTCATGGGGTCACAAAGAGTCGGACACGACTGAGCGACTGAACTGAACTGAAATCAATTGTCGTCATAGACAGGGCTTTCAGACGTAGATCTTATTTGAAGGTCATAAAAAGAAAAGACTGACATGTGCCTTTAATTGTCATGATCAAATTCCAATTAGATGGGTTAATAGCTTTGTGAGGGGTTGGCCATCCCTTGCCAGACTAACCTTCATTTTGAGGTTTTTAAAAACTATAAAGCCTTCACTGGATGCTGTCATCAAAAGAAATCAAACTATGAAAAAGGGTTCAGTGTTCACCAGTGCCTCCCTCATCCCTGGGAGTATTCAGTTCCTGTGGCCTGCTTACCAGTTTCAGTAACCTTTCCACATTTCCTAATAACGAGACTCCAGTCACTTGATGGCATTGCGTCCTGCCCTGCAGCTCTCCCGCCGGCACTCCTGGTTTCAGCTTTCCTTCCTGTCGCTGTGGCAATGGAAAATGAACATCAGGTCCACCTGGGAGAAGGAAAAGTATGCAAGCATCAACTGGCACATAGCAGGCAAGTCCTGTGTGAATGGCTTGTCACATACCTCAGTCCAGTCTCGCCCTTAGGTGCTTAACCTTCAAGGTACTCTCAACTTCTGTCTGCATATTTCACCCCAGGGGAAGATTCTCCTGCAGGCCTCTGAGGATGACCAAAAACTGGGGGCTCAGCATCCACCATACCCAGCAAAAATTAATAGAAGAACAAAGGGCAGACAGAATCTGTCCGGGTAGCAGAGCCTTTACCCTCCCTCCTTACTTCACTGCTGAGTGAAGTGAAAGAAGCACTAGGCAGGGACTTCCCTGGTGGTCCAGTGGTTAAGAATCTGCATGCCAATGCAGGGGACATGGGTTCGATCCCTGGTCCGGGAGGATTCACGTGCCTCAAGGCAACTCAGCCCATAAGTCACAACCACTGAGGCCTGAATTCTCCAGAGCCCATTCCCCGCAAGAGAAGCCATCTCAATGAGAAGCCGCTGCTCTCTGCAACTAGAGAAAAGCCCCCGTGCAGCCATGAAGACCTAGCACTGCCCAAAACATAAATACATAAATAAAGAACCCAGGGGGTAATATAACTAGAATGTAAAACACACACCAAATCTATGAATTGAAATAACCTGGAAGGAAATATACCAAAGTGTTGGTTGGCTGCGATTGTTTCAGTTAGCAAGAATTTTATAAAAAGAGATGTAAAAGAACCAATTTTCTTTAGTTTAGAACTTTATATAAGTGAGTCGCCACTGTTTTTGTTATCTAAAAATAGTATTAGAAATAGTCTTGTAGTTCCTCAGCATTACTCAAAATATAATGAGGTATTTTAAACTAACCAAAGAAATGGAACTTTGATATGGACCTCCACTATGAATACACTGAAGCTCCATTAGTTACACTTCAAAGAATAAATATTTATATTATTCTACCCACTCTGTCAATTCAAGGTACTCATTAACTATTCAGGCTATTTCCCCAAATACTGTTTAGCGGATATGTATGCTTGGACAAGTAGGTTACTGGAAAAGAAGTAGGGAGTTTTTGCAGTCTTTAAATTCTATTAAGCCCATGTTTCTTATTTTTAAAAACACTGTACATTCTCATTACCTGAAAGTCCTTTGAACCTTGTTAATTATAATAATATTATCTCATTGCTCCAGGACAACTATTAAGGCAGACCTTTTTGATGGTGCTTCCTGTAACACCAACATGTAGCTTCAGATACAAAGGAAGCAGCCAATTTAACTTGAGAAACAAGCTGTACCACACCAAAGAGATTTTCACATGGAAGGAAGTGTCTTTATGTGTATATATATACCAAGTACATATTTTAATATGATAATGTCTGAGATACTTCCAGAGAGAAATAAAGCGATGCCGTCTCTAAAAACTTATGAGCTAAGTTAAACAGTAGGTCATTCGTTACTAACTTCTAATATTTCCTCTTCCTCCCTGTAAGATCATTCTGCTCTAAGTTCTCATTCAGAGTCCTTTATGCAATATCCACACAGGCAAAATGGAAACATGGTCAGTGAAGATCACCAGCCTTCAGACTGATAGGCTAGAAAATGAAACTCATGCGAATTTTAATGCTGACCTTGTAAATCACATCAAAGCCATGTCCTGAGGCTCAGTGTTCAGAGCAGTAAAGTTGGGGTAAGACCTGTAATTGGCCACAGTGGGTTGTTATATGATTTAAATGAGATCAGTTACATAAAAGTATTATCAAAATATGAGGCAAGATATATTTTCCTTTATGCACAATCGGAGAGATACTTAATTTTCTGTTTCTTAAAGTTCAAAGGATTAAAGTACATAACATAATGTAAATAAAATTATAAAAACACTGTGCTATGCAATGATATCACAAGCCACATGTGTTTTCTTTTAAGAGTCATGTAGAATATGGGATCCTGCCAGATCTCTGTGTGATGACCATCAAAGCAGCGGTGGCTTTTGAAGGAAGCTCTGCCATCTCCCTTGCTGGTCTGCACAAAAGAGAAATGAAAATTTCCTTTTGGAGGAGAGAATTACATCTCTGATTTGGATCTACAACTACATTTGCCAAACCCGCTCCTTCCTCGGTTTTCCCACCTCAATACACAGTAACTTCACCAACTGAAGCCCGAGAATCATGGTTTCCTCTTTTTCACACACTCTGCATCTAAGTCATCCACAAATTCTGGCAGTAATCTACAGTGTATCCTCCATAAAGAGCCACAATGATGTTTTAAAATCAAATCATTCCTCTGCTCATAACCCTCTGATGGGTTCCTGTCTGACTCAGAATAAAAGCCAGAAAGCTGGTAATGGCCCACCTGGTCTGGTCTCCACGTTCCCCAGCCCATCTCCTACCACTCCTGGGGGTTGCTCACTGCCCTGCCTCCACACTGCCCTTCTTGCTATTCCTGAACTGAACATGCTCGTGCCTCAGGGCCTTTGCACCAGCGGTTCCCTCTGCTTAGGAAGCTCTGTCCCTGGATATTTCCATGACTCACTCCATACCTCCTTCCACTCTTAACTCAAAGCCCTCCATGACTAAACTCCATACCTTCTTTCTTGTTTGCTTTCTTTTATTAAATTTTATTTTGGCTACATTGGGTCTTCCTTGCTGCTCAGGGGTTTCTCTAGTTGCAGCGAGCTAGGGCTACTCTCTCTTTCCAGTTTGCAGACTTCCCATTATGGTGGGCTTTCTTGTTGAAGAACACAGATCTAGGGTGTGTGGGCTTCAGCAGTTGTGGCACTTGGGCTTAGTTGCCTTGCAGTGGGTGGGGTCCTCCTGAACCCAGGAGTGAACTCGTGTACCCTGTATCGGCAGGCAGATTCTGTGTCACTGGACCCCCTGGGAAGCCCTTTCTTGCTTTCTTGTTTGGCATAGCACCTCTTGCCATCAAGCATATTTTCTTAATATAATTTGCTTGTTTGTTTTTTCAGTTGCCTGACTCCTCCCTCCTCTCCCTGTCTTCCCTCTAACTGCTCCAAATGGAATGTAAGCTCCCTGGAGCAGGGGCCTTTGTTTTGCTCACTGAAATATGCTCAGCTGTTAGAAAGTGCTTGGCGGAGAGGAGATACTCATTAATTACATGTGTGTTGGGGGCCCTCAAGACCACGCCCAGGTCTGTGATTTTCTAGAAGGACTGGCAGCAGTCATAGCTGAGACTGCTTATGGAGAAAGGCTACTTGGTGCATTCAGTACGAGAAAAAACACAGGGCGTGAAGTTTAGGGAAAACAGATATGAGCTTCCCAGGGTTTGCTCCTAGTGGAGTCACACAGAACACAATTCAACCAGCAGTGAGTCATGACAGCACATGCACACTGCTGTCTACCAGGAAACTTCATTAGAGACTCGGGGCCAGGGAGTTTTATTGTAAGTTGGTCACATAAGCACAGGCTGTCCTGGTGGCGCAGTGATAAAGAATCCACCTGCCGATCGAGGAGACGCGAGTTTGATCCCTGACTG
>NW_011494846.1:2797861-2799592 GCF_000754665.1 Bison bison bison | reverse complement strand
GATTGGGAAGATCTCCTGGAGAAAGAGATGGCAGTCCATGCCAGTATTCATGCCTGGGAAATTCCATTGAGAGAGGAGCCTGGTAGGCTACAGTCCATGGGATCGCAAAAGAGTTGGACATGACTTAGTGACTAAACAACAGCAACACATAAGTACTCTCTGCCTGGCAGGTGCCAAAGACTCAGAACTTCCATTGTGGTCCAGTGGTTAAGACTCCATCCTTCCCATGTAGGGGAGTGGGTTTGATCCCTGGTTGGGGAACTAAGATCCCACATGCTGTGCGGCATGGCAAAAGAATTTAAAATCTCGGACTCCCCAAAGCAAAGCAGGGGTGCGGCATAAGCCATGTTGTTTGTGTAGACAGCCTGGGCACCGTGAATCATTCTTGTCAGTTCTAGTACTCGTGAGTAGTTGTTTAGTCGCTGTTGTGTTTGACTCTTTGTGGCCCTATGGACTGTAGCCCACCAGGGTCCTCTGTCCATGTCATTTTTGCCTGTCCATTTCACAGGCAAGAATACTAGAGTGGGTTGCCATTTCCTCCTTCAGGGGATCTTCCTGATGCGGGGATTGAACCCGGGTCTCCTGCACTGGCAAGCGGATTCTATAGCTTTTCATTTCTGTGTGTAAACTTGTCTATATTATATATGCTGCTGTTGTGCTGTGCTCAGTTATGTCCAACTCTTTTCGACCCCATGGACTGTAGCCTGCCAGGCTTCTCTGTCCATGGGATTCTCCAGGCAAGAATACTGGAGTGGGTTGCCATTTCCTTCTCCAGGGGATCTTCCCCACCCGGGGATCGAACCTGCGTCTCCTGCATTGGCAGGCAGATTCTTCACTGCTGAGCCACCGGGCAAACCCAGGACTGGTGGGAACCCTCCTGAAATCCAAATTCCCAGACCCAAGCCAAGGGCTAGCCTTGCAAGTTGTCCTTTCTAAAGAGCAGTCTCAGGTATGTTACAATGATCTATTACTTTTTAATTGACCAAACATGGAGCACTTTCGAGCTCAAGAGCAAGATAAGATCCATTAAAGAAAGTAAAGTTTCTAGTTTTGCAAATTGGAATCCCCTTGAATAGATTGTGAGCTTATTTATATTTCTCAACACAGTTTGCATATTTTTAAAGTAACCTGGCATGGAAAGAAGATATGGTTAGAACTTCAAGCGTTGCTTGGATTCTATACACTTAAAGATCTGTTTCTGAAGGGGATGAGAAGAAAGCTCTAGATGAAGTCAGCATCTATGAGATGATGCCTTTAGTGTGTGTATGCTTAGTCACTCAGTCATGTCTGACTCTTTGCGACCCCATGGACTGTAGCCTGCCAGGCTCCTCTGTCCATGGGATTCTCCAGTCAAGAATACTGGAGTGGGTTGCCATTCCCTTCCCCAGAGGATCTTCCTGAGCCAGGGATCCAGGGTCAGGAAGTGTAATAGCTTTAGTGTAATATCTTTATTTGATTTGATTTTTGCTTTTTGAGTGTTCAATCCTTAGCAAAGTACCTAGCATAAACAAAGAGCTACATAAATATTTGCATAGTGCATAAATATACTACCGTAAATATTTAAAATGGTTCTGTTTTATGGGCATGTAAGTAAAATTAAACTTCTATTTGAGATAATTTGTGACAGATGCTGAATACAATTTGAAGACTGGTTATTATAGCTATTGTGATAAAACAGGTTAAAATATTTCTATTGAATCTTATTTAGGTATGTTGGAATTGTAAATAAAT
>NW_011494846.1:2759228-2797761 GCF_000754665.1 Bison bison bison | reverse complement strand
TAGTTGGCATGTATTGCTTTTGTTTCCTTGAGCTAAAAGGAGAGGGGAAACACATGTGCGTGTACACAAACACCCTTAAAAACTGTCTGGAGTTGTATAAGTTTGGGGTAAGGAGACTTGCTTGCAGCAGCCTTCTAAAATGTGAGACTTTCACAGTAATGGTGAGATCGTGGAGAGATTTCTCAGGACAGAATCCCCAAGGAAACTTAAGCCAAATCATTTTGCAAGTTGTAAAGACCAGTGAGAGTAAGGCTGGTTTACTGTGATCTGAAATGAGACAAGTAGAGATTTAAATGTACTTATAGTCTTTATTTGAATGTGATATCTTATAGTTTATGAACTTTGTTCAATAAAGCTTCTTTTTATAAATATTTTATGTTTTGCCTGATAGATATTTCTAGAGCATTATTTAAGTGAAACCTGGTAATTAGCTTTTAAATTCTGATGAAAATTAGCATGGTTTTATACATACATAGACATTTTGGTTTGGCCAAAACATTCATTTGGGTTTTTCTGTAAGATGTTACCAAAAAACTTGAACAACAGTTTTGGCTAGCCCAATATATACTTATGTGCCTACATACATACATGTGTGTGTATTTTAACATCCCATATGTTTACTTAATCCTACCTTGTCGAAAAATCCAAATATTATGACAGCAGAGAGTAAAACACTCTCTCCTGAGGGGTAACATTAACCCCTTCTCATGAAGGTAAACTCCACTCTGGTTCACAGTTGTGGCCTTGTGGCTGATACAGTTATTAATATTTTAATCTTCAAGAGTGAAAAGAAGAAACAGTCTTACGAAAAATGTAATACAAACACACAAAAATGAAATGTGAAGAAACAAGAGTTCTGCAATTTTTCATAGGGTGACTGTCTCTGAAATATTATTGTGGAAGTTCTCCTATGCAAATATTGATTCAGCAAGTAAAGGAAACTTGGAAAGTGTATTTCTAGATATAAGACTTGAAAATGAATGCTGAACGGTTTTTCTAGGCTATAGCACAACCAGACATTCCTAGTTTTAGCACTAAGTCTGATCTTAGAGGCCCAGACATAATTTTCACCGTGCAGACTGGGTCCAGAGATTTAAAGCCATTTGCCTAAGATCACACGACAAATTTGGGGGCCAGCAGAAGAACTCTTGGCTTCTACTCCTAGAATTTTCTCCAGGATATTCTACGGCTTCCTTTAGTCTCTATGGAAAGGAATTCAAACATTAATTATCTACTGTGTATACAATAGCATAGGAAGTTCTAAAGTACTGTAGCTTTCATCAGAAGGTGAACTTATGCCTCTTACATAAGTGGGTCAGGCTTTCTTCTGTACTGCCATTTTTAGGTTGTACTCAAAGAGTAAACAGTTGGGGAAACTATATGTTCCTTGGATTTGCCATGGAAACGGGCACTCTCCAAATGTCCACTGAAACTCAGACGACGCGGATGTAAAGGCTGCATTTTGGCAGAAGACTCCTGGAACTCTGGTGGGGGAAATCTGTATTTTTCTCAAATACCAATTTGCAACAGACTTCCTTCCCTCCTTTAGTTGGCTGACTTTCCTGAGATAGCTGAAGCCTGTGACCCTAACACAAACAGCTGGTCCAGGCCACTTGAATTTAGAATGGTAGTTTTAATTTACTTGCAAATGCTATGTTAAAGCCTAAAGGATGTTAGTGGCATATTGCAATATATTCTTAAAAACTGGTTGCTTGTGCTTGGGGATGCTCAATGACTCCATAAACAGAAACTGGTGGCCCCCTCTCTCTGGGGAAGACCAATGTGACACAGCAGTTACCCAGTCAGAGCCACAGCTAGGGTCTGTTGCAGGAGAGCTGTGTGTCCCCTGAGATGTGCCTGCAGTGATATTTCCCTCTCTCACCCCCTTGCATGCTCAGTGCCCCCCTACAAGCAGTGGGAAACAGAATCTCTAGTCCACTCCTTGCTGGGGACCTAATGGCTGGTGGCATTCAAAGTTTGCTTGTGTTTCCCTTGTACCTGGTGAGTACAAGCCCCCTCTTTGAGCACAACCTTAGCAGTGTAGCAGAATGTGAACCTATTTCTAGCTTCACCTGTAAATGAGAAAATGAGTCTTCTTTAAAAAAAAAAAAATCTATTTACTTATGTATTTGACTGTGCTGGATCTTAGCTGTGGCTCGCAGGATCCTCCATCTTCACTGAAGCATGTGGGATCTTTGGTTCTGGCATGTGAAATCCATCTCCCTGACCAGAGATTGAACCCGTGCCCCTGCATTGGGAGTGCAGTGTGTTAGCCACTGGATCACCAGAGAAATCCCAGAAAATGAGCCTTTTATTACAAAGGTTCGGTGTATTTTGAAACAAACCTCTGGTTTCATGTTAGGATCAATCCCATTTCTCCTCCTATCCTATCAGCTCAGGCTAGTATCTTTCCAACAAAAAATTGTTATAATCCAATCATGGAGAAGGAAATGGCAACCCACTCCAGAATTCTTGCCTGGAAAACCCATGGACAGAGAGAGGAGCCCGGTGGGCTATAGTCCGTGGGGTCGAAAAGAGTCGGATACGACTAAGTAACTAAGCAACAACAAAAAATACCTAATCAACTTGATGTTCATCTAGGAGCAGCAATAAGGCAGAAATTAGCATGAATTTTTTTGCTTCTTTAGGAAGAACGAGCACTGATTAAGGGCACAATAGGAGTTTTCTCTCATTGGATTTCCTTAAGGGATCCAAAGGAGTCAACAAAGTTCTTCTATCGTTACTGCTGCCGCCCATAACCAGTAATTCCCAGTCTGCTGAAGGAAATGAATGCTTACAGATGCTGGAATAAACAGTGGCTGGAATGAGGAGGAAGTTCCTTGTCAGTGATTATCTCATCGATCTCTGTTTTCAATTTGCCAGCGATAAACTCAGTCCCTGTTGGGGAAGACTGAGCCATTTACCATCTGCTGTGGCAATTCACAAAACCTCTAGTTGGGACACTCCCAGCATCCACCGGTTGGAATAGGATCACAGTGTCATCAGATTCAGAGACCCAGGGCCATGGCAAAGGGAAATACTGAACACCAGAAAGATGCTAACCCCTAGGTAACATATCTGATGCTTTCAAATTGTCTTCCGGGGAAGACTCTTGAGAGTCCCTTGGACAGCAAGGAGATCAAACCAGTCAATCCTAAAGGAAATCAACCCTGAATATTCATTGGAAGGACTGTTGCTGAGCCTGAAGCTCCAAGACTTTATTTAGCCACCTGATGTGAAGAGCCGACTCATTGGAAAAGCCTCTGATACTGGGAAAGATTGAAGGTGAAAGGAGAAGGGGGCGGAAGGATGAGATGGTTAGATAGTAACACCAACTCAATGGTCATGAATCTGAACAAACTCCAGGAAATAGGGGAGGACAGAGGAACCAGGCATGCTGCAGTCCTTGGGATCACAGAGTCAAAGATGACTTAGTGACCGAACAACAACATAGGTAACAAATCTACCATGCGTTTCTCAGCCATCTATAGCAGAGCATCTGTGGGGGTAAAGGCCAGACCGTCTAGTCTGTTATTTTCCATTTACAACACAAAATAAAAATAGAAGAGACCACACATTGTGTGTCTATGATCTGTGTACTTGTACCACAACAAGTTTTGACTGTAGATACTATTTGGCATTTTAGGCCTGCCAAAATAAGACATTCTTCCACCCTTCCCTGCACTATAATGGAAAATATTATCATGATGAAAACAAATGAATGGAAAAAACTCGTCCTTATGCATCACATGTTTGCTTAAAACCAATGAGGAAATAAGATATCACCTAGAACTTACCTTGGAATGTTTTCCCTTCATTGCCTACTGTTTAACTCCCTAACCATAGTGAAATATCTGACTCAGAAACTTCTCAGCGCATAGATTTTTAAATGCTTATTTTAAAAATATTTATACTTTTTCTACACGTTAAATTTTAATCAGTCCTACTTTAGGATAAAGCTGTACATTTCAATAATATGTTAGACTAAAAGAAGGAGCAGTTCAGTTTTGACAAAACAGCATCAAGTCTCCTAACTTAGAAGGATGTTTACAAAAGGCAAGATAGTCTGTGCTTTTAGTGTATATGTGTTAAGTTGTTTCAGTCATGTTCAACTCTTTGCAACCCCATGGACTATATAGCCTGACAGGCTCCTCTGTCTATGGTTTCTCCAGGCAAGACCACTGAAGTGGGTTGCCATGCCATCCTCCATTGGATCTTCCCAACCCAAGGATCAAACCTGCGCCTCCTGCATTTGCCGCTGAGCCAGCGGGGAAGTTCTGTGCTTTTAGATGTTGTATCATTTGTTCTTATCAAAGTCCTGCTTTCATTGTTTGAGTAAATTTTATTATACAAAACAACAGCATGGTTTCCAGTATATTATTCCTGATATGAAAATACCCTTTCTTGATCTAATCTATATAGATACGTCACTTTATGTGTCAGCCAAACTGATATTCTCTTAAAGATCTCTGAGCATTAGAAAAAACAAAGTGACTTCTTAGAATATGCTTGGGACATGTTATGGACTGACTGTTTATGTGCCTTCAAAATTCTTATTTTGAGATCTTAATCCCCATGGTATTAGGAGATGGTGATGGTAGTAGGAGATGGGGCCTCTGGAAGGTGCTTAGGTCATGAGGTTGGAACCCTCATGAATGGGATTAGTGTCTGTAAGAGATGCCAGAGATGTTCCTGTGCCTTCTGCCATGTGAGGTTGCAGTGAAAAGATGCCTAAGACAGTACAACAACATCAAAAATCAACTCTTACTTCTTATTGTCTTAATTAACAAGTCTGAACCACAGCTTTGGCTATGACTTTTCCAGCACTATATTTACTGTAAAATCTGTAACCTACCAGGCTTTAAAAACCTGTTGGTCTTTGGTTGGACATGGTCTCATGTGTGAAGCAAGATTGTATATTGGCTTTAATCCTTTGTAGGCTGACCTCATATTCATACTTTAGACCAGATACTATTGTCAAACTGGGCTGAAAGATTAGTATTCATTACACTTTCATTTGGTCAAACTGATTTGATGTGGATGTTGCCCCTCTTAGGACTTCCCTGGTGGCTCAGATGGTAAAGAATCTGCCTGCAATGCAGGAGACCTGGGGTCCATCCCTGTGCTGGGGAAGATCCCCTGGAGAAGGGAATGGCTACCCATACCAGCATTCTTGCCTGGAGAGTTCCATGGACAGAGGAGCCTGGCTGGCTACAGTCCATGGGGTCACAAACAGTCAGACATGACTGAGGGATTTTCACTTTCACTTTCACTTTGCCCCTGAGAGTTCTGAACAATTTAAAAGAATCCAGAAAGCTACATGGGGCTTCCCTGGTGGCTCTGTCAGTAAAAAATTTATCTGCAATAAAGCAGGAGACTGCCTGCAATGCAGGAGACCTGGGTTTGATCCCTGTCTTGGGAAGACTCCCTGGAGAAGTCAATGGCAACTGACTCCAGTATTCTTGCCTGGGAAATCCTATGGACAGAGGAGCCTGGTGGGCTACAGGTCATGGGGGCGTAAGAGTAAGACACTAAAAAGATACATATGGGAAATAGAAGCGACTAAACCACCACCAACAGAGAAGGCGATGGCACCCCACTCCAGTACTCTTGCTTGGAAAATCCCATGGATGGAGGAGCCTGGTAGGCTGCAGTCCATGGGGTCGCTAAGAGTCGGACACGACTGAGCGACTTCGCTTTCACCTTTCACTTTCATGCATTGGAGAAGGAAATGGCAACCCACTCTGGTGTTCTTGCCTGGAGAATCCCAGGGATGGCAGAGCCTGGCGGGCTGCCATCTATGGGGTCGCACAGAGTCGGACACAACTGAAGCAACTTAGGGGCAAACCACCACCAATAAGATACATATGGGAAATAGAAGTGCACTGCTGCTTCCAGAGAATTCTGTGCTGTATGCCTTTCATTCTTCTTTCATAATTACAAAGAAAAGTTGGACAATTACATTCAACAAGCCAGTAATGGTCTACTTTCTTTGATTATCTGTAATGTAAGATCAGCTTGCTGCTAAGTCACTTCAGTGGTGTCCAACTCTGTGCAACCCCATAGACGGCAGCCCACCAGGTTCCCCCGTCCCTGGGATTCTCCAGGCAAGAACACTGGAGTGGGTTGCCATTTCCTTCTCCAGTGCATGAAAGTGAAAAGTGAAAGTGAAGTCGCTCAGTTGTGTCCGACTCTTAGTGACCCCATGGACTGCAGCGCACCAGGCTCCTCCATCCATGGGATTTTCCAGGCAAGAGTACTGGAGTGGGGTGCCACTGCCTTCTCCTAAGATCAGCTTAACTACAATTAAAATAGTGCCCAAGATGAACTTGGGGAGGTAAAGTCCCTTAAATGTCATATATTTTAAGACATGTCAGCAAGGGTTACTACCACAGGCTTTGGGGTCATTGCTGATCACAACAAAATTCAGACAGCTGCTACACGCACCAGTCTTCATCCTCAGGGATGCTGAGGATTGCCGGCCACTTCCAGAAGGTAGGAGAGAAGCATGGAACAGATTCTCTCTCAGAGACTCTAGAAGCAGGCAACCTGTCAATACCTCAGACTCAGACTTCTAGCTTCCAGAATGGCAGAGAATAAATTCTTCTTATTTCAAGCCACCCAGTTTGTGGCATTTTGTTACAATCCAGTTGTTGTTTAGTTGCTCAGTTGTGTCCAACTCTTTGCAACCCCATGGACTGCGGCCCATCAAGCTCCTCTGTCCATGGATTTCCCAGGCAAGAATACTGGAGTGGGTTGCCATTTCCTCCTTCAGGGTATCTTCCTGACCCAGGGATCGAACCTGCATCTCCTGCATTGCAGGCGATTTCTTTAGCACTGAGTGTAGCTGCAGGAAATGAATATTCCCTGCCATACAGCAAGGGAGTAACCACGTTCAGCTTGCTCCCTTTCTTCCATGGGAGCAGCCATATTGCTTTGTTACTTAAAGATTGCAGAGCGGGGCTTGGGTTGTCAAGTTTGTATTGGCTTGTATTCCTACCCCAAGGCTACAGCCACAGTGCTTGCTCCATGCTTGGCTCTGTCTGAGGGTTCCATGTGTTATTTAAGACAACAACCCTGTGAGGCTGCCCGGATCTCACCGAACAGGAAACTGGGGTTCAGATTCAGTAACTTAGTAACCTGGTCACAGAGTTCATAGATGGAGAAGCCGGGACAGGGACTCTGACTCAGCTCTTCCAAAGAAGACTGCCATCACCTTAGCAGTCCTACTGGAACATTTGACTGTGTGTTACATAGAGACACAAGGGGGTGGTTTCTGAGGGTAGCGGGTGGCAACGTTTTCCTTGCGTGTCTGAAATTTAACCCAGTGATCCTTAAAAACATTTTCTTTGACTTCACTTTTTAGGCAATTGCAGAGAAAATGAAAGGTAATAAAGGAAACTAGTTGTTAAATTCAGTAAAAAAAAAAAAAAAAGAATAAAGAGAGAGCAGTGGTGGTATTTTTGCATATCTTTTTTCTGGTGACATTTTAAATGACACATTACATTTTCTGTGAAATGTAAATGATTTAGCTGGAGCACTTAAAACTAATGAGCCAAGAGGCTCCCTTGTCAGTGAATGCATGTAAAACAAGTAAGTCTAAAACTACATTGAACATTTTGGGGGGCTCTGGGCTTTTGCTGTAGTGAAATGGTCTGGTACCTCTCACGGAACTCCTAGTTTGGCCTTAAAGAGCCATCAACTTGACCCATGCTAAAACACAGGCTTTTGACCCTCGCAGGATGGCCAGTGAAGCCAAGAAGTAGGAGCCATGTGTATAGATATACAGATTGTACACCTATGGGCTTCTCTAAGTAGCAGCCAGCCCTGAACAGTGAGAAGCAGAACAGAGTGTCTCTGAGTGGCCCTGCACATGCTGGGAGACCCCCTGCATATTTAATCAGGCATGCACTTATGCATGGATGTGCATAAGTAGATCCTGAACTCTCCAGGCAAGAACACTGGAGTGGGTTGCCATTTCCTTCTCCAATGCATGAAAGCGAAAAGTCAAAGTGAAGTCGCTCAGTCATGTCTGACTCCTAGCGACCCTATGGACTGCAGCCCACCAGGCTCCTCCATCCATGGGATTCTCCAGGCAAGAGTACCAGAGTGGGTTGCCAGTGCCTTCTCCGAGATCCTCCACGTAGGGAGGAGCAAACCACAGCGGTAAGCAAGACTTGTGCACCCACCACTGGTATCAGCTTGCTGATTTTCCTGTTCATGCTAACAGCCCTGAGATCATGCCTTCTGCCTTCTTACCCAGTCCTTCAAAGTTTGGTTGTGGTCTTTGTTCAGCCACTTTGCCTCTTATCTGAAGCTGCCACAAAGCTGTGGAAGATCCTCTAGGACTTTTCTGAGGTCTTAAATGATCTTCAAAATTTGTATAAATCAGCCTCATCTTTCTTTCCCTACAGGAATAATGAAAAAAAAAGCCTTAATGAAATTATTTCTCATCTATTTCAAAATCAATAGCTGATGTGCAGGACATTCTAGATCCAGTTGGTATGGACCTCATAGATTACTGAGAAATGTTCTAAGCACATATTACAAATTTAGGAGGGTTTGTTAACCCCTTAATGGTAGCATGTGTGTCAGTTTATCTTCTCAACTGAAATAAAATAAATAAGCCTATTTATACCAAAGTCCAGATTGTTCTTTTTTTTTTTTTGAATATTTTGGAATACTAGCCTCATCTAGTTTTGATGGTAAATTGGATGTGGTTGGGGCTTGTCATTCAAGTGTCTCTGAAAGTGGCATAGAAAGAGCTCACAATGACATGCTTGTTGTCTTTGAGGATGGTCAAGATAATTTCACCGTCTCAGTTCACTGGGGCCAAGACAATCTTTCCCCAGAATCTTTGTGGTCATAGCTCCTGGCTGGTTGGTGGGCTTCCCAGGTGCCTCAGTGGTAGAGAATCTGACTGCCAAAGCAGGAGACGCAGGTTCAATTCCTGGCTCAGGAAGATCCCCTGGAGTAGGAAATTGGAACCTGCTCCAATATTCTTGCCTGGAAAATTCCATGGAAGAAGAGCCTGGCAAATTAGTTAGGCTAGTTCATGGGGTTGCAAAGAGTTGGAGAAGACTTTGCACACATGCACTCCTGGCCCATAAGGCTATGTTGCTGAGAGTCCATTGTTGGCCTGGCAGTCCACACTTTTGCATAAAAAATACTTGGAATAGAAGTGATGCCGATGATAATAGCGTGTGCCCTCCAGGCATTGGAAGGCAACAGCTGAAAGAGAATCGAAACCTTCTGGGGTGAGCTCCAGAGTTCTTTGAAAGGTAGCCCTCTAGGTCAGCATACATGAAAGGGCCTCAGGCTGCTAGCAGCCGGTTTTGTTGCAACTGATGATATCTGCTAATAGAGATTTAGGTGGAAGGCTGACTAGTTCTCTTGTGACACCAAGGTAAGGTGCCTAAACCTGTTTACAGTTGTTTTGTCAATAGTACCTTAAGAGGGGTGGGGGTGATCACCTGCCCCTCCCCTGGATTCAAGTTAAGCACATGACCTGTTCTTCTGTCAACCCTAAGAGCCTGCAGCTTCCACTCAAGTTGGTAAGTCCTTAAGACAAATAAGGGTCATTCTCCTAACTCTACACCTTAAATTTAATGCCATCACAAGAAATGTCATTTTAAAGATCTTGGAAATTGATGAAGTCTTTCAGTCTTTTATGTTTTAGGACCATACAACATTAGACTGAACAGATTCTTTGTATGGCTTTGTCTGACTTTAAAATTACAACTTATAAGGTCATTCTACTAATAATTCCCTTGAGTCAGAAACATCCTCTAACTCAGGGGTCCCCAACCTCTGGGATCCAGTGCCTGGTGATCTGAGGTGGAGCTGACGTAATAATAATAAATGTAATGTGCTTGAATTATCCTGAAAACATCCCCACCACCCTGCTCCCTGAAAAAATTGTCTTTCCGGAGACCAGTTCCTGGTGTCCAAAAGGCTGGGGACCATTGCACCTGATGTGTTTACATTTACTAGTTCCTGTTTCTTTCATTGATGCAGTAAGTAATACCAATATGTTTAAACAATACTCAATAGGAATATTGACTTCCCTGGTGGCTCAGATGGTAAAGAAACCACCTGCAATGCAGGAGACCTGGGTTCGATCCCTGGGTTGGGAAGATCCCCTGGGGGAGGGCATAGCAACCCACTCCAGTATTCTTGCCTGGAGAATCCCATGGACAGAGGAGCCTTGTGGGCTACAGTCCATGGGGTCGCAAAGAGTCAAACATGACTGACTAAGCATGATGATGAATAGGAATATTAGTTTGAGTAACATGAATCTGTTAAGGTCACAGATGATAATTTCATGTGGTTTAATCAAATTCATTTATTCTACAAGGTGAAAAAAAAAATTTAATTGTATGGTTAAGGTCAGTTTTTTCCCAGCCTCAGAATACATATAAAGGTGTCTACCTCTGCCTGAAAGCAAAGGAAATGCAAGTGTTTTTTTTAGGGCCATCCACACCCAGACCCTTTAGATCCAAGGTCAAGTTGTGAAATGGACAAAAATGATCCTTCCTGAGGGCCATGGTCCCTTAAAGTCCAGCACTCCTCTGACCTTGTGTTGAGCACCTGACCTCGCCTCGCCTGGACACACAGACCTTTGGCCTACCCTGGACTGGTGTTGTCAATATCCACTAGGCAACACTGTGGGTGATTTTCCATTCACATCAGCTGCTTCTCACATCTGCCCTGTTGAGGG
The DNA here is from genome assembly GCF_000754665.1 of Bison bison bison. Lineage (NCBI taxonomy): Eukaryota > Metazoa > Chordata > Mammalia > Artiodactyla > Bovidae > Bison > Bison bison. Next base: position 2,787,041 of record NW_011494846.1, on the reverse strand, counting down.
ACTTTGCTCTGTGTTAATGAAATTGATTGCGACACAAATTCAGAAAATCCTGGAAGGAAAACCTTATTTCTATTGTACAAAGTTCTGGTCCCAGGTTCTAGTCAGCTGTATAAAGTGAACAATTCCTATAATAATCTGGACAATTGCTTCTGTTTGCCCAACGTATCTGGCCACAGTTCATCTGGTACCTGTGAATTGCCTCACCGTGGAAGCCTCTGCCCGAGCATGTAGCCACAGAAGTCAGTTAAAATGGCCACAGAAGGTTCTGCTAAGTCCGCACAGGCCTCTGTATGCCAGGTCGTTGCTCCCTCTTCCGGTTCCTCCTCCTGGGCTGTGGTCCCTCCAAAGGCTCTGGTAGGGCCCCTGGAGGCTGCCTTGCCCGATCAGTCATGGCTACTAGGCTTCTGCTCATGATGTGGCCGCGGTTGCAGGTGACCTTGGGTCCTAGTGACTGAGCCAGCAGACCCAGAACTGGCCTCTGCCTAGTCCCAGGGTGCCAAGATCTGATATGGTTACAAAGTTGTGACATCTCTGTCACACTACCCTCACTCAGATTACTTCAGTAGTGTCTCGCTCCTCAGTCCATGTTGCAAATGTAGAAAGAAACTCAGGGTAGGGAATATAGTATAGTAAGTACTTCAGAAATAACAACGACACAACGAGAACAGCAATAACCCTCCCCTTCCCCCATCATAAAGGGATTGAACAGTTTCCAAAATCAATGGACCTAGTTTATTCATGAGAACTATACTCCCCCTCCCACAATGTGCAGAGTTGGTTTTGTTTCTTTAGTTTAGAGAAGAATTTTAAATAAACCAAAACTTTATTGTAATAGTCTACACTTGCCCCTGGAACTTTCCATTTCTTATTTTAGAAAATTTGCCATTTCTGAAAATAAGTGCAACGGAGACTAACATTAATTTCCTAATAACTTTCCATTTAAGGTAGTTTTGAGCTCTCTATCAGCAACAAGTTATTATGTATAATAAGAAGACACATTGTTTATAATGTATTTTCCACTGAAAAGCTCAAAACAGTGTACAGACATGATCTCATTTGGTTTTGTAACAGTCTACAAGATAAGACAGAAACAGACTCTATTTTCTTTTGAGATATTTAGGTAACAGATAACGAAGTAATCAAATTGACACCCCCACACTGAATCACTCTATTGCCTACATATTGGAAACAAGAATCTTCATTTTGACTCCAAACTTCTTAGTTTACATTGGCTAACCAAATTTGCAAGTGGCTGAACATCAAACTACCACGGCCGCCAACTTAAATTACAATAATTCAGTGTAAATAAAGGGGCCATGAGTAATATGTGTGGAGCAGCAAACATTTGTACTCAGTTTGAAAACATCGCCATATTATGTTGAGTACAGGATATATAGAAAAGCTACATTGACATTATAAATTAATTCTTTATCACTTAAGAGGGAGGTCTACGAGCCACTGCCATGAGGGTTGAAGCTCTCTCCCTTTTGTATCTAATAATGGCTTTGTGTTTTGCTTAGTACTTTCTTAGCACCCACTACAGACTATGGGGCTTCCCTGGTGGCTCAGCAGTAAAGAATCTGCCTGCCATGCAGAAGATGCAGGGGATGCAGGTTCAGTCTTTGGGTTGGGAAGATGCCCTGGAGAAGGAAATGACAATCCACTCCAGTACACTTGCCTGAAAAATGCCATAGACAGAGGAGCCTCGTGGGCTACAGTCTGTGGGGTCGCAAAGAGTTAGCCATGACTGAGCACTCACCATCAGAGGTCCGCTACCCACTCTAGTCCTATCTTGGGCTGCTCCTGAATACAGTGCTGATACTAAGCATCACAGTCGTACAACAGAAGGGAGGACTCCCTCTAGGTTTACAGATTAACTAGACGACACCGCAGAGTCACGGGAGTGTTCAAAGGGCTTCTCCACCTGCATGTGCAGCCCCTGTCTGTGTATAGATAAAGCTCTGAATGTAGCTGACCTGCAGTGTTCACTGGACCCTATGATAGCAGAGCCTGGTGGGGATAGGCACCGATTCTGATAGGCTGCCTGGGCTCAGATTCCAGCTCCACTGCTTCCCAGATACAGGGCTTTGAGCAAGTTAATTTCAGGTTTCTCGTCTGCAAAATGGGGAGAGTAATACCTACCTGAGAGGATGAAGGTGAGTTATTAAGTATAAGCAATTAGAATGACACCCTGTACAGAGTAAGTGCTGTGTATGTGTTAGCCATACTCTTGTGATTGTTATTATTACTACTACCGTTTATCGTTTGGGACCAAGGGCAGTTTCACTAGCAAGTGAGTTATTCTCTCAGATGACACAATGCAAGGATGGTCTGGAGTGAACAGGTTGAGAGAGACCAGGCAAGATTGCAAAGCAGACAGTAAAGGTATGTGGCAAATGGAGTGATGAAAATAGCAGAGGAGTGTTCCGAGTTCCCCAAGGCAAAGAAAATGAAGGACAAGTTCTTCAAAACAGTGCAGATTTCAACCAAAGCTGACTGGGGCTTCTACATGAGTGGATCCTGGTTTAAAAAAAGAAAAGGTACATATATAGATAGATGGGTTTTAAAGGTGGCTCAGTGGTAAAGAACCCGCCTGCTAATGCAGGAGATGCAGAAGACTTGGGTTCAATCCCTGGGTTGGGAAGATCCCCTGAAGGAGTACATGGCAACCCACTCCAGTATTCTTACTGAGATAATCTCACGGACAGAGGAGCCTGACGGGCTACAGTCCATGGGGTCACAGAGTCGGACACGACTGAAGCGCACACGTGCGCGCGCACACGCTCACACACACTCACAGTGTAGATAGTAGTGTTTTGCACTAAGAAGGCCTTCAAATAGCTGAATTACCTTAGATAAGTCTTTAAAAATGCTATGTTTATATTTCCTCATGGGCACAATGGAAGGTTTCTATATACTTGAAGCATTACAGCTGATAAGAGAAGCTTGGAGTTATTTCACATAAAAAACACAATACAATTTGAGGCATGCATGAATACATATATTTGTCTATACTCAGATTTGAGGAGAAACAACCTTCTGGAGGGTTCTATGTCTACTTTATATTTCATTTTAGCATACCCATGTGAAACAACTACATGTTGTAAGACAGTGGCCAAAGATGACACTGACAAAGTCCACACCTTAAGGAATTCACAGTCAAGAGAGGGAGAGAAAGGGTGTCTGTCAAACCAAAAGCTCACTTCTGTTTAACTCTCCTTGAGGCAAGGTGTGGAGGACTGGTTGGAACAGAGGGAACAGGATATAGATAAGCCCTATCAAGTTAGCACTTGACTGTGCACCTTAGGTAAATAAATACTCTGATTTGATTCAGTCCATCAACTCGGCTCACAACAAACTGTGGAAAATTCTTAAAGAGATGGGAATACCAGAACACCTTACCTGCCTCCTGAGAAATCTGTATGTCGGTCAAGAAGCAACAGTTAGAACTGAACATGGAACAACAGATTGGTTCCAAATTGGGAAAGGAGTACATCAAGGCTGTGTATTGTCACCCTGCTTATTTAACTTATATGCAGAGTAAGTACATCATGTGAAATGCTGGGCTGGATGAAGCACAAGCTGGAATCAAGATTGACGGGAGAAATATCAATAACCTCAGATACGCAGATGACACTACCCTTATGGCAGAAAGTGAAGAAGAATTAAAGAGCCTCTTGATGAAAGTGAAAGAAGAGAGTGAAAAAGCTGGCTTAAAACTCAACATTCAGAAAACTAAGATAATGGCATCTGGTCCCATCACTTCATGGCAAATAGATGGGGAAACAATGGAAATAGTGACAGACTATATTTTGGGGGGCTCCAAAATCACTGCAGATGGTGACTGCAGCCATGAAATTAAAAGATGCTTGCTCCTTGGAAGAAAAGCTATGACCAAAATAGATAGCATATTAAAAAGCAGAGACATTACTTCGCCAACAAAGGTCCATCTAGTCAAAGCTATGGTTTTTCTAGTAGTCATGTATGGTTGTAAAAGTTGGACTATAAAGAAAGCTGAGTGCCAAAGAATTGATGCTTTTGAACTGTGGTGTTGGAGGACACTCTTGAGAGTCCCTTGGACTGCAAGGAGATCCAACCAGTCCATCCTAAAGGAGATCAGTCCTGAATATTCACTGGAAGGACTGATGCGGAAGCTGAAACTCCAATACTTTGGCTACCTGATGTGACGAACTGACTCCTTGGAAAAGACCCTGATGCTGGGAAAGATTGAAGGCAGGAGGAGAAGGGGATGACAGAGGATGAGATCGTTGGATGGCATCACCGAGTCAATGGACTTGAGTTTGAGCAAGCTCCGGGAGTTGGCGATGGACAGGGAAGCCTGGCATGCTGCAGTCCATGGGGTTGCAAAGAGTCAGACATGACTGAAGGACTAAACTGAACTGTACTGATCAACTTGGCAATCACCGGGCTTATCACTGACTACATTTTAGAGTGGGGAGACTGACAGTTCTGAAAGGGTAGATCTATTGGCCTTGATCAGGTAGCTAGCAATGGGCAAACCATTGCGACTCCTTTTTGTTCCTCCCAGAGCCTTTTGGCATCCTCCCCTCTGTCCCCCTACTGTCATATCAATGCTTTCAGGATATAATCCTACCCAGCCATGCCAGGTCATCTGGATAGCCTAGATTCAATACACTTGCACTAACAAAACCATAAAAACATCACCTGACTAGTAATTCAGAAAGTGTTTTTGGGTGGGAGTAAGGAGAAGATGGGGCTTCCCAGGTAGCTCAGTGATAAAGAATCTGCCTGTCAAGGCAGGAGCCGGAAGAGATGTGGGTTTGATCCCTGGGTCGAGAAAATTCTCTGGAGTAGGGAATGGCAATCCACTCCAGTATTCTTGCCAGGATAATCCCATGGACAGAGGAGCCTAGAGGGTTACAGTCCATGGGGTGGCAAAGAGTTGGACATGACTGAGCATGCACGCAAACAAGGAAAGACAATCAAAGACTGGGGATTGACTATGGTGTCCTAGTGAACATTCATTTGTACCGAATGGTTTTCATAAACACATGTGAGCAAATAGGTAAAACCCAGCCACCTGTTTTGTTAATATAAAATTCTTGGTAAAAAAGTAGATAGGATGTTTGGAGTATGCAAATGTCAAGGTGATGCCTTAATATTTTTGTCTTTGATACTCAGAAATAATCCTTGAAGTAAATACAATATTCACATTTTTAAATAGGAGGAGATGAAATCAATGAATTAGTAGGCAGTTTTTCCTGCCAAAAAATAGCCTAGTCACTCTAAACAGAAAAAGAGAATTCCTGTTTTCTGGATCAGGCATACTCTCAATACCAGGATGGTACAATGTCCTTCTTAACCCTCCTCTCAACTGCTAGCTCTAGTTTTTAAGTTACATTCATTTGCTTCTTGGTTTTATTGCATGCACACATATGTGTGTGTTATCAGTCATGTCCAACTCTTTGTGACCCCATGGACTGCAGCCCACCAGGCTCCTCTGTCCATGGAATTCTCCAGGCAAGAATACTGGCGTGGGTTGCCATTTCCTCCTCCAGGGGATCTTCCTGACCCAGGGATCGAAGCTGCATCTCCTTCGCTGGCAGGTGTTTTTTTATCCCTTGTGTCACTTGGGAAGTAAGCACCAAGCAAGGAAGAAAGTCAACCATCCTAACATAGCCTGCTGCTTGCAGCTCAGTCGTGTCCGACTCTTTGTGACTCTATGTACTGTGTCCACCAGGCTCCTCTGTCCATGGGATTCTTCAGGCAAGAATACTGGAGTGGGTTGCCATTTCCTCCTCCAACATAGCCTGAATTGTAAGTAAAGAGATTTAATAAAAAAAGGAATTTACTTTTTTTAGAATAGATATTTATTTATAATAAAAATTATATTATAAGCATACAAAGTCAGGTCATAAAGGAAGTACAGAAGAAAGGGAGCCTACATCTATGCAAAATTCGAATTTGTGTCTACATAGCACTAAAATCATATAAGCTAAGTGAAATTGGTAATTTGATAATGATCACTATACAGTTAATTGATGTATTGGGCTGTTAAGGTAGATTATTCAGGTAAGAAATCCCTTCCAGAGTTAGAATACTTTTGACTGGCTCTCTTCATTGACTCAAGAAACTGATTAATCAACCAGACCTTTATTTCACATGGGGTTGTTGAAACATAAATTTAAACTCTCCAAAGGCATGCCTTCCAGTCTCCATCCTAGTTGGCAGAATAGGCCTGCTGTAAAGCTGTTTTCTGATGCATCATCCAGTCTGGGAGGAATTGAGAAGAGGTACTTCTATCTGCAGTGCATCATTGCTGTGCTGCCTGAAACAAAGGAGCAAGAGAAGGCCACTATTGACTCAGATTTCTCTAACCCCCTTCTTCTTAGGAGTGCAAACCAATGTATGTTAAACTAGAGATTATGCCAGTATTTAAGCCATGCTTTTAGAGTACTACAAGGCACGTTCAGCTTTTAAAATACCCAGCAACCAGAACAGTGGCAGACACACAGTTGGCATCGGGTAAATAGTTACTGAACAAACAGTTAAATGAATTAATGAATGTGCAAATATTTAAACCCACAGTTTTAAATATTTCATTAGAAACACCTTGTATGCTGTGCTAAATCACTGCAGTCATGTCCGATTCTTTGCAACACTGTGGACTGTAGACCTCCAGGTTTCTCTGTCCACGGGACTTTCCGGGCAAGAATACTGGAGTGGGTTGCCGTTTCCTCCTCAAACACCTTAGAATATTTTACTTTCTAGAGCTTTTGTACAAAATGAGTCCATTATATCTGCTGTCTTTTGGTTCAGATGGTAAAGAATATGCCTGCAATGCAACAGATCCAGGTTCAATCCCTGGGTTGGGAAGATCTGCTGGAGAAGGGAATGGCTACCCACTCCAGTATTCTTGCCTGGAGAAATTCCATGGGGTTGCAAAGTCAGACACAACTGAGCAACCAACACTTTTACTTTTTTTCAAAAATGCAATACACAGAAAATAAATATAACCATTCTTTTCATTTTTTTAAAACTTTCTACAGTGAAGTGAAGTGACTGTCAGAGTAAATCCAGAGTAAACAGTCCAAAATAGAATCCGTCTCTTAGGTCAGTATTTCACAATCCACTTCTCCATGGCTCATTAATTTTCAGTTTGCTAAACTAGCAATGTAAAAGCCTAAAGAAAAGGCAGAAAGAAAATTCAGGATCTATTTGACCTACCTCTGTGTTCTGTACTGCAGGAATATCATTGATTCTTGATTAGCTGAGTTTAATTAGGCAATAAATAAATAAATCTCAGGTAATAGTATTTTCATTGTAGTCACCTAATGAAGCTCTTCGTCAATATTTGACCAGAGCTGATAATTGTTAAATTGACTTCTTTGTGCCTCATCTCCCAACTCCTAGGGTAATGGGGCAGAAAAAAAGAGAAATGGAGAAGAAAAGCAAAAGCCCAAATAATCTACACACTAGATAATCATCCCATTAATATTAATAATAGAGGGTCTCTGGGGTTGGTCATAAGAACCTCTGCATGATAGGCTGAAAAGTGGTCCCTAGAAGATATTCATGTTTTAATCAATGGGACCTGTGAACATTATCCTATATGGAAAAAACGTTTTGCAAATGTGATTTCAATTAAGCATCTCTAGATTGGGAGACTAGCCTGGATTATCCAGATAAGCCCTAAATGCAGTCACATACCCTCGTAAGAGGGAGACAGAAGAAGTTTTAACACACAGAGGAGAAGGTGGTATGAAGACGAAGCAGGGAGATTTGAGGCTGTTGACCCTGAGGACTGGAGGGAGGCAGCCACAAGCCAGGAAAAGTCAGAGCCACTAAAACCCAAAGAGGCCAGGAAGGCGTCTCAGAACCCACAGCCTCTGGGAGGAGCGAGAGCCCGGTTGATCCTTGATTCTAGCCCAGCGATACTAATCTCAGACTTTTGGCTTCCGAAAGCATGAGAGAATACAGTTCTATTTTTACAGGCCACCAAGTTTGTGGTAATTTCCTATAGCAGCCCGAGGAAGCTCATAGAGCCTCTATTTAGTGTTCTAGTCCACTTCCTAACCTCTTCCCCAGATCCCAAACATTTTTAAAGATGTGGCTAGAATCCCGTCTCCTCCTGGAAGCCAGTCTAGACATTCCCAGTCCTAATCGATCTCTCCTTTGTATACACATTTTATATCTGTATTTTGCATTTACCCCTACTTGCCTGATAGGGTGTGAATGTCCAACAAGTGTCCATCTGCAGACCGTGAATTCCTGAGGACCAGGCCGGTGGACTGCAGGCTCTGCCCTTGAGCCCTCTCTCCATCTCAGATCTCACCACCCTCACCCCCTACCCCGGCACCCAGCAAAGTGACCTTTTCCCCACAAGGTTATTGTTGAATTGAATCTAGTGGCAGGCTCTAGTCATTCTGAGGCAGAGAGAGAACTGAGATGAAGTTATCCCAGGAGGTTTTTGGAGGAGACAGACCTTAATCTGGCCACCCCAGGACAGGCGAGTTTGTTTTTCTGAACACCCCGCTCCTTGATAACACTTTGCAAACAGGGTAGCCCTCTGGACTCCTGGAAATGGTAGAGGAGTTCCTGATAAGCTTCCATACTCACAGGGAGCTCTTCACCCTTGTAAACAAGTTCTTTCCATGCATGAAAAAAAATAAAATAAAACCCATCTTATTAAATTGAACTTCAGCAATCCAGATTTTGAAATAGGGATGATACCCAATATCTGAATAGTGCTTTTCTGTATAAAGAGCAATTTCACAAACCTATTTCATCCTAACACAATCTCTGGAGGTATGGATCAGTCCCAAACAGATGAACACATACAGTCAGAGAGGGTTCATAATTTGTTTCCCACCCAGATCTTTTAATTTTTCCCTCTACTAAATCTCACTTGGCTGAAGGGCACCATCAAAGCAGAGGCAAAGATTATTTAGCCTCAGATCCCTCTTATGCATAGATTCCCTCTGAACCAGGGATCCCCAAGTTTCAGGATCTGATGATCTGAGATGGACCTGATGTAGTAAAAGTAGAAATAAATACACACTAAGTGTAATGTGCTTGAATCATCCTGAAACCACCCCACCCCATCTGTGGAAAAATTGTCTTCCATGAAACTGGTCCCTCGTGCCACAAGGGTTGAGGACCCCTGCTCTAAACCTTGACTATAAAGTGGTAAGGTTGAAATCATGCTGTGTTAAGCACATTAACAGTGTAAAAAAGAATTATATAGAGACTAGTCAAATTACTTAAGTAAATAAACCTGAGAAGTTTGCTCCTACACAAGCAGGATGGTTGTGCAATAAAAATAAACCAGGGCTATTGAAGAATACTAATTAGTCAATGAATTGTGGTAATTGCACTTCATCCTTGTTCATTTGCTAAAGCAAGTCCTCAAAGAACCTTTATCAGACACCATTTGATTAACCTAACATGAGTTTATATGTGCTTGAAAGCAAATAAAATTGTATTTCTTTTAAGTGGCGTCAATAACTCAAACTTTTTATTGATTTAGTTTGCTTTCTCATCTAGTTAAGTTTAAAAACTGTGACACTGGATTATATTTTTTTGTTAGACTTTGCTCTGAAACAGCAGCATATTGGTACCTTACTTTGTCAGGAAAAGTCTAAATCCTGAGGTTTCATAGAAAAATAAAGACTCTCTGCTCTAATAAAACTGAACTGTATAATCGCTTTCCTTGTCTAAAGAAAATTCAAGGGCCAAAAACATCACATGCCATGAATTATAAAAGAACGAAATCTTGGTTTTATAAGATTTCAGGACAAAGCAAAGAAGGGCGTAGAGTATTGTAAAAGCTGAAATAAAAGCTTTGCTTATGTGAAAGAGGTTTTTTTTTTTTTTTTTTTAATGAAGGAAGAGATTTTGGTTTTTTAGAAATCTGTCTTTTCTGGAAGTTTTTGTGAAGCATAAAAATGAAACATAATTCATTGTGTGAATTCACAAAAGGTAGGTGAGCAGAAATGATAGCTTCTCTAGCCTTTGGTTCTCTAGTGTATAGCAGCCCCTCCCTGACCACAGATTGCTCTGCTGGCGTTACAACAGGGCAATGATTAAAATCCAGTTTTCTTTAAAGACTTCATTTCTATGTAAGCATTAAGCTTTACACACTTTGCACGCTGGGATAACTTTTGTTTTCTTGGAAAGAGACATGAAATGTACTCGTCTTGCTTTGGGAAATGGTGAAGCCAGGTCTTAATGGTTATCATTTCTGTGGAAGGAAATACTCTCGCTTCTCCTTTTACATAAGAGATGAAAGAGAAAATGGAAAAGAAAAATCTCCTTAGCAATTACTTGGAGTTTGCCCTTGCAGTTTGCAAAAGTTTTTCCAATCACAGTAACAAGCTTTGCATGAGCAAAGGTACAAACAGGTCATTCTGAGTAAGTGACAAGCCATTCTTGCACCAACAAAAATATGTCAAGAGCCATCTCCCATGGATGCTTTGTTAGCGTAGACAATGCAAAAGTGTCCTGGACACTGAGGTGTGTGTATGTGTATGTATGTGTGTGTGACCACATGAACTGTAGCCCACCAGGCTCCTCTGTTTGTGGAATTCTGCAGAGCATACGGACACAGAGATAGATGCTAACATATGAGATCTCAGTCTGGGCTGTGACACTATCTCCCATGGCTGACTCCCTGGTCTCCCTGCACATTATCCTTGCAGTACACTCTGGCCCTGAGTTTCCTGTGTACCTGGCTCAGATCTAAGTATTAAGGATACAACAACAAATCATACATGATTCTTTAGCCCAAGGAATTCTGAGCTCATATTTTAGCAGAAAAGATCAAAGTGTAAATAGTTAATTGCCATCCATTGAGGTAAATATAAGCAGAGGATACAAGAAGAGCATGTCAGCTCTGGCTGAACTATTGTGACTGAGCATGTATGCATGCTAAGTCGCTTCAGTTGTGTCTGACTCTTTTCCATCCTGTGGACTGTAGCCTTCCAGGCTCCTCTGTCCATGGGATTCTCCAGGCAAGAATACTGGAGCGGGTTACCTTGCCCTCCTCTAGGGGGAATCTTTCCGATCTAGAGAGAGATCTCACGTCTCTTATGTCTCCTGCAATGGGAGGCAGGTTCTTTACTGCTAGTGCCACCTGGGAAGCTTGAGCAGATAGGCCTTAACTGAGGGTGGGTGTTGGATGCTGGGTATTAGAAGCCTGAGCAGATAGACCTTAATTGAGGGTGGGTGTTTGGGGCTTCAGAGGTATCAGACGAAGAATAATTGATTCAGTAGTGCCTAGGGCAATGGCACCCCACTCCAGTATTCTTGCCTGGAGAATCCCAGGGACGGGGGAGCCTGGTGGACTTCCATCTATGGGGTCGCACAGAGTCTGACAAAGACTGAAGTGACTTAGCAGCAGCAGCAGCAGCAGTGCCTAGGGAAGGTTTGCTCACTGTAACACAATCAATCCCCATTTCTCTCCAACTTATTGCAATGAGGGGAGGAGGCAGAGGCCAGTGGAAAATCTGCTGGACTCCAATATATGCAGTCAGTCCCTCAGCCCTTGTGCTGTCCCATCACTCTCTCCTGAGTCATACTTCAGTCCTAAATTCTGCAGTGGAATCCAAGAACCTATCACTTCTCACGGTCTCGTGTGCACGTGTGCTCAGTTGCGCAGTTCTGTCCGACTCTTTGAACTCATAGACTGTTAACTGCCAGGCTCTTCTGTCCAGGGGATTTCCCAGGCAAGAGTGCTGGAGCGGGTTGCCATTTCCTCCTCCAGGGGATCTTCCCGACCCAGGGATTGAACCTTGGCAGGCGGATTCTTTACCACTGAGCCACATCATTTCACACTGAAGTTCTTTAATTCCTCCTAAGGAAACCTCTTAAGGGGGAAATATATATATATATATATAGACATGTGCAGACAGAAAAACAAGCTTTGAACTCCTAAAAAGCTTCATAAACATAAAGAATGTTTCTTTTCTCTAGCACTTATTAATAGTGTTATCTTATTAAAAATTCTTGATCGTGCCACACATGAGAAATATTAGAAATCAAACTACTGGAAAAACATAGACTTAGGCGCCTGGATACATGTACAGTGATTACAAGGAGAACATTAGTCACATTGAATGTTTTTTAAAAAACACTTAATATGTTGTAATAAGGAGAGGCTTATGACCAAATTATTTTGCCAACGTCATGAAGACATGGAAAATAATTTCTAGCTCTCTCTTCCTCTTTAGGAATCCAGAGGACTTCCATAATTCCTGGGTTGCTCTCAATGCGTGGGTCCTTAGGTGACAAGAGCTTTATTATCTGATCGCTTATCACCCTACTCCCTGTAACTTCTCACAGCTTTGAGGCTAGAAGTAAGTAGAACAAAGCTTCTTGCAATAAATATTTTTGGTTCTGAAGAGACTTGTTCCAGAATTGCTATTTTTACTGACTTGAATTCTGACTTCTGAGAGATTTCATAATGATGTGAATCTTATCTGCTTCAAAATATTTTCATGTTCTAACTTTCCAAATACTCAGGAATCATGGAAGATGAATAGAAAAAAATCTTAAAGCCCATTTTCCCAGTTATAACTGATTGTTCAGCCTAAAACATTTGCCTTGTTTAGACACAGCTGGAATTATCTACCATCATTCTTCGCCTCAAGTAAATCAGAATATATATAAGAATGTGAATTGTAAAAATATCTTTGATTCACAGCTGAATTCACATCATTGTTGATTAGAGCCTGACAATCTGAGATGACTGTCAAAGGAATAAGAATCTGTAACATTACTTTTAATGTGACTACATAGCTTTATCCCTTCTAATCTTTATTTATACATCCACATTTTATGTCATATTTTTCACACAGAGCATCAGGAACACTTACTGTCAGAAGAGAGGTGTTGACAGAGGTTCTGTTTTAAGAGTTAAGCTTTTGCCATTAGGTCAAGATTAACTTATGAATCTTTTAACAATATGGTTAAATTTTTTCTTCTTTTAGTTCACTGCATATACAACTAGAAGATTCTGGTGAGTAATGCTTTTTGTGCTCCTCATATACTTAAGGGTTGTTTAAGGTGAAAAGGAAGGAAGACAGAATGTTTTTTCCCGGCTGGCCGTTGAATTCATTTTCTTCTCCAGCTACAGACTTCAGAAGCCCTTTGAGCTACACATGGAGTTCTGTGTAGTTTAAAGGTACCAGATGTTCACTCACTTAGGAAACACAGGGCATGGTGACAGGGAGGCTGGTGTGACAGCTCTGGACGTGCTGGTGCTGAGCGTCAGCTGCCTGGTTCCTGTGCGTCCTTGGCTAAGTTACACATGTTGTCTGTATCTTTGTACCAACTTCTTTGCTTTTAAGTTAAAATGGATCTTAATACTGGGACAAAGCAGACACCAAAGCAGGTGTGAACGCAAGTAGCTTATACTCCCTCCCAGAGATAAGGACTCTCTCTCTCAGCTGAAGGGGAGGTGAGCATTGGAGGAGAAATCAAGACAGCTTAGATGGGTCTCCAGGTCCTACCAAGAGAAAGTCTGAAAGCACAGGAAAAGAGCTCCTATTTGAAGTTTGGGGGATGTGAGAGCAGGAAAAAACCCCTCCCAAGTCCCCCAGAAGCCCCAGAGACCTTTGGCTGAAGGACAGTGAGGGACAGGATGAGCGGTTACTGACCATCCCAAAATGCCAGCGTCTTCCAGATGAGCAGTGGGGCTGCAGCTCATTTCAAAGGTCCCAGGGTCCCCAAGTGGGAGGAAAACATTATTTGGTGCAAGAGTGAGAGCAAACAGCAATGACGGGCTGCTTTAGAGTGGGAACAAGGATGAGGTGGGGCAGGCTGAGCAGGTGCTGAGCAGACCCTCAGCACCAGCGCCTGGGGAACAGTCCACGTCAGCAGGTTGCTAGGTGAGTTACTCAGAGTTCTCCGGAGAAACAAACCAGGATGTGTATTTATATGTAGAAAGAGATTTATTATAAGATGTTGGTTCATGTGATTATGGAGGCTGAGGAGCCCCATGGTCTACCATCTGCAAGCTGGAGACCCAAGGAGGCTGGCAGTGTAGTTCAAAAGCCAGAGAACCGGAGAGCCAATGGCAGAGACTCCAGCCAGAGATGGAAGCCCTGAGAACCAGGAGTGGGTAGGCAGGACACAATTGAAGTCCCAGCTGCACAGTCAGGCAGAGGGCGAGCCCATCCTCCCATCCTCCCAGTTTTTGTTCTATACAAGCCCCCAAAGGATTGGAAGAGGCCCACATACACTGGGTGGAGTGGGTCATTGTGCTTTATTCATTCTAGCAATTCAAATGCTAATCTCTTCTGAAACATCCCCACGGGCACATTCAGAAACATTTAACCAGATATCTGGGCATCCTGCAATCCAGCCAATTTAACACAAAATTTACCATCACCCTAGGTTATTATTGGGCTTCCCTGGTGGCTCAGCTGGTAAAGAACCTGCCCGCAATGCGGGAGACCTGGGTTCAGTCCCAGCGTTGGGAAGATCCCCTGGAGAAGGGAACAGGCTACACACTCCAGTATTCTGTCCTGGAGAATGCCACGGTCTGAATAGTCCATGCGGTCATGAAGAGTCGGACACAGCTGAATGATTTTCACTTTCACATAGGTCATTATTTGGGGCTTGCCAGGTGGCACTTGGAGGAGGGTGTGGCAACCCACTCCAGTATTCTTGCCTGGAGAATCCCATGGACAGAGGAGCCTGGTGGGCTATAGTCCACAGGGTCACAGAGAATCAGACACAACTGAAGATGACCTAACAGGCACACTCTCAATCTTGGGGGCTTCTAAACTTCCCAATGCCTGGACCACATCCAGTACAATTAATCGCAATCTTGAACACATAATGATATCCAGGCATGACTAGGTTTTAAAGTTTCCTGTGTAATTTCCACGTGGAATCAAGGTTAGGAAGCATTGATTCAGTTTGTTCTGTACTTACTCTAGGTGGGGTCCACAGACTAGCCGCATCAACATCACCTGGGTGTGTGTTAGAAATATGGAGTCTCAGGCCCCAGATCTTCTGTACTATAATCTACAACTAAAAAAACAATCTCAGGGATCACATATACACATTAAATTTAGAGAAGGCTGCTGTTTGGAGAAGGCAATGGCAACTCACTGCAGTACTCTTGCCTGGAGAATCCCATGGATGGAGGAGCCTGGTGGGCTGCAGTCCATGGGGTCACTAAGAGTTGGACACAACTTGGCAACTTCACTTTGACTTTTCAATTTCTTGCATTGGAGAAGGAAATGGCAACCCATTCCAGTGTTCTTGCCTGGAGAATCCCCAGGGACAGGGGAGCCTAGTGGGCTGCCATCTATGGGGTTGCACAGAGTTGGACACGACTGAAGCAACTTAGCAGCAGCAGCCATGTGGATGACAGACTTGGGCTTTGCCATATTTCAAAAGCACATTGGTAGATGGTAACGAGCCACCAGGGTTAAGAACTGCTGACTTCCATCAAAAAGCTGACAGCTCCCACCCTACAGGCAGATACCTCCCGTAGAGCAAGGGCAGGGGAACAGTGAGAAGAGGATTTCAAAAAGTCACTTAAACAGACTGAGTTTATGTAGAAGCCACTGGATTAGATGTCTGTATCACACAGAATAGGGCTTAGAGATGCAATACAGCATTGAGTTTTACAAAGATAAAGATACATTTTTGGAAGCCTGAGTCTGTGACTGTAAAATTACTCCATAATAAAATGTTATTACAGTGCTTACACTCAATGGTAATTATTTTAAAAGAAGCTAATATATGACCACTAACCCTAACCTAGACAGCATATTAAAAAGCAGAGACATTACTTTGTCAACAAAGGTTTGTCTAGTCAAGGCTATGGTTTTTCCAGTAGGCTTGTATGGATGTGAGAGTTGTACTACAAAGAAAGCTGAGCCCAGAAGAATGGATGCTTTTGAACTGTGGTGTTGGAGAAGACTCTTGAGAGTCCCTTGGACTGCAAGGAGATCCAACCAGTCCATCCTAAAGGAGATCAGTCCTGGGTGTTCATTGGAAGGACTGATATTGAAGCTGAAACTCCAATATTTTGGCCACCTGATGCAAAGAGCTGCCTTATTTGAAAAGACCCTGATGCTGGGAAAGATTGAAGGCAGGAGGAGGAGGGGATGACAGAGGAAGAGATGGTTAGATGGCATCACTGACTCAATGGACATGAGTTTGGGTAAACTCTAGGAGTTGGTGATAGACAGGGAGGCCTGGCATGCTGCGGTTCGTGGGGTTGCAAAGAGTTGGACACGACTGAGTGACTGAACTGAACTGAACTGATACCTCCTTTCGATTTCTGAATATGAATATTGGCATCTTGCAACAATTGTAGAAACTCTATCTCTTTGACTATCCCCTCTGTCTCATTCTCTCTTATAAATAAACTGCCAGTCAATGTATATCTGATCTCATTCTGTTCTTTATCTTATTAATCTTTCATATGTTCCCTCTTTTTGTGCTGCATTTTGAGCAATTTCTTCAAATCCATTTTCTTCTTCACTTTTTCTTGAATTGGGCCTCTTTTGCCATCAGTAAGTCCTTTAAACTTTCCTTTTTAACTGTTATATTTTTTACTAATAAAATGAATAGTTTTTCTTTCCCTACCTCTATTATTTTTATCATCTCTTAGTTATACTTTTACTCTCTCTTTTATAGTTTCAAACAATTAAATCATACTTAATTTTTAGCCTCTGTCCAATACCTAAAATTTTTGCAGCTTTAATTTTGCTATGTGTTATTTCTGGTGACTCTTGCATGCGGTGACTTATAATTTGCATGTGTGTGTGTGTATGTGTGTGTGTGTATTTGTGCACATGTACTCACCATCGTCTCATACTTCATTTGTATAAATTCTTTGAGGATTGATATATAATTCCTTTTGGCTTATCCAACAAGGATTTGTGTTGGCTTTATCTAGGCTACTGCAGGCATTACTGACCCATGACACTTGAACTTACTTCATCGAGGTTTGTAGGACAAGGTGTGTGTGCTGAGTTGCTTCAGTTATGTCCAACTCTTTGCGACCCTATGGACTGTAGCCCACCAGCCTCTTCAGTCCATGGGATTCTCCAGGCAAGAATACTAGAGTGGGTTACCATGCCCTCCTCCAGGGGATCTTCCCGACCCAGGGACTGAACCCATGTCTCCTGCATCTCCTGCATTGCAGGCAGATTCTTCACCATTGAGCTACCGGGGAAGCCCACAGGACAACATAAGTAGGGTGAATTTGGACAGGAGACCTTCAGAAGAGACAGCTGTTGGCTGTGAATGTTTGGAATTGAATCGTTCTCCTTTCTACCTAGAGTCATGCTGGAAGCTGCCTTTTTCCTTGCTGTCTCCATCTGTGAGGCGGGTGTATTTCTGGTAGACCTTCACAGTGAGCATCATCCTTTGGTGTCCCGGCTTTCTGCAGGGTCTCTTAGTAGATGTCCACCTTGCATGGGCTCTTGTCTTTGTCTCTCTGTCCCAACACCCCCCACAGCTGTCAAAGCAGAAATTTCAAGGGGCCAGAGACAACCCCTGCCCCCAGGGTGAAAGCCAGTTTCCGAGCCTCCATCCATCTCCACATTCCTGCTCTCACCGGATGTCTGCTCTCTGTGGATGCCTTTCTTTATCACTGGTTCAGTGATGCATCGTCAATGACTTTTAAAACCCTTATCCAGCATGTTCAGTCATTTCAGAGGGAAGGTTGCCTGGAGTAACTTAGCTTCAATAATGCCGGAAACAGAAGAAACTCTTAGTAATTTCTATCCCCGCAGATTTTCTGCAGGTTTTCAAGGCTCAAGAAGGGAAGCTGCAAACTGAAGGCATCTTTCAGAACAGGGAACTCTGTTCAGAGAACTGACATTTAAACTTACATTCCCTGTCACCGTTATTGGAAATGTTAGCGAGACTGAAATAGACAACATTTTGTGACGTTCTTGGCTTTTCGAGGAGTGTGGGTCATTTAAATTTCTACAAAACTGCAAATATCTCCTTGAGCCAGAGGGCCAGATGAAAGTAGAAGCAGTTATCCTATCTCAATGTTGATTTAGATGTTGACAGAAAGCTGAGTGCATATCACAGGGATGAGAAATCACTTAACTTTGCTGAGGCCTATAATGAAAATTTGAAAAGCCGCCTAATAGAAGACAGTCATATCACTCACCCAAAATAATTGCTTCGGTAGGGATGATCTCATGAGACTGCTGTCAAGCAAATGTGTTTCTTTTTCTTTTGGCTGTGCTTCACGGAATGTTGGACCTGGGCTCCTCGACCAGGAACCGAACCTGCACCCCTTGCATTGGAAGTGCAGGGTCTTAACCACTGGATGGCCAGGGAAGTCCACACAAATGTATTCTTTCAGTCTCTTCATTTCTTGGCCCCAAAGATGACAGGTTATAGACTTCCCAGCTCAGTTACGCAAATAGCCACAGGGAGGTCTGTGGCCGTGTGTGAAACAGTCGTGTAGCTGGATCAAGAGATGATAACGATAGGTCCCTCAAACAAGGTAAAACGCACTCTAGACCTGCGTTAGGTAAGAAGCTACAGGTGTCTGCGTGAAATAAATGAGTCATCCTGCTTGAAAGCATTCACTTTTTGACTCACACAACTGTGGAGATTTTCAGGGACTGGAGTTTTTGACAAGAGTTGTTACCCAGGTTTAACATTTTTCCCCCAGTTTTAAAAAGTATTCGTTATATTTAGGAAATAAGGGTAAGGGATACATATGCTTTCAACCTGATTTGACAAACACCACCTGGACTGGCCTCTTCAAAGCAAGCAGAAGGCAAAGAAGCAGGAAGCAACTGGTTAGAAATAACAAACCCATTCCCGGGGGTGTCGGCCTGACGAGTCTGGACCATGGCCCAGGTACACACTAACCCTGCCCTGGCTCTCTTCCACTCACCTGCTCCTGGCATCCTTGATGATGTGTTCGATGCTGGCCCATCCTCTGTGTGGTGCCTCTAGAGGTGGCTCTACCCTACTTGGCAAATGATGGGGTCCCCTTCCCAAGCGTTCCATTGCTGCACTGTCCTCAGGGGAGACAGTTGCTATGGGCTCGGCCAATAAAACAAGCAAAAAAATTTATCTAGGTTAGCTGTGAAATTATATCATTTCCTTTGATGTTCTGAATTCCTGAACATTCTTATCTGATTTTATGATAAGATTTGATACCACAAATACTTTCTCTGAAGACTTTTCAGCCAGTAGAAACAAAGGACAAGCTAAGTTTTGACTTAAGGAACAAACAAAACAATTTTCAGTGTAGTTTTCCTCTTTGCAGAAGGAATGAATCCTACTGAAGCCCACTCTGCCTCTTGGGTCACATTTGCTCTTTTTAAAAAATTGCAGTAAAATATGCACAACTCACATGTCTGATTTTAACCATTTTTAACAGTACAATTCGCTGCAAGAAGTACGTTATCATGGTTGAGCAATCATCGTATCTACGCAGCTCCAGAGCCCTTCCATCCTCCCAAACTGAAGCTCTGTTCCCATTAAACCATAGCCTCCCATTACCACTTCTCAGTCCCTGGTAACCATCACTGTGCTTTCTGTCTCTGTGAGTTTGACTATTCCAGGTACCTCATGTAAATGGAATCATATAATGTTTGTCATTTACTGCTTGGCTTCTTTCCCTGAAGCACGTTTTCAGTGTTCATCCATATTGCAGCATGTGTCTGACTTTTACTTCAAGACTGAATAATATTCCATTGTATATATGTACCACATTTGTTTATCCATTCATCTGTTGATGCATGTTGGGTTGTTTCTACATCTGGGGCTAATGAGAATAACACTGTTAAAAACACTGATCCAAATATCTGAGTCCCTCCTTTCGGTTCTTTTGGGTAAATGCTCAAAGGTGGCATTGGGTCATAAAGTAGTTTCATTTTCTGAGAAAACTCCATATGATTTTCCACAACACCTGCACCATTTTATATTCCCACCAGCAATGCATAAGGGTTCCAGTTTCTCCACATCCTCACCATACTTACGATTCTCTCTTTTTTATTCAATAGTCACTGTAATGAGTGTAAAATGATACTTCATTATGGCTTAGATTTGCATTTTCCTGATGATTAGTGATGTCGTGGGCCCTGTATGTTTTTGTTTATGATGTGTCTCTCTGTATCTGTTTGTCTTTTTTTTTTTTTTTAGAGCTCCTTCTACAATGATTTTGTTATAAATATGTTCTTTTGGAATAAACAAATATCGTGTTCAAGACTATCAGCAAACTTGTTCTAAAGTATCAAAAGGGTATAAAATAGATAACTAAGGAGAACCTACTGTTTGGCACAGGGAACTCTACTCAATGCTCTGTGATGACCTAAACGGGAGGGAAATCCCAAAAAGAGGGGCTATAGGTATATGTGCAGCTGATCCACTTTGTTGTACAGTAGACACTAACATTGTAAAGCAATATATTCCAATAAAATTAATTAAAAAAAATAAAGTATCAACAGAGGAAAAGATAGAACCGAGAACCACTTAGAGGTAGAGATAAATAGCAAAGACACCTGCATGGCATACTGAGTGCCTTTCCCTAAAAAAGAGGAAGAGTTAACAGGAGGTTAACAGTGAATATGATATTTCTCATTAGCCTATTAATTACAATAAGTTTTGATTTTTGCTAATTTGCACTTGTTCTGTAAACTGAACTGCTCCTGTCCTCAGTACTAAGGAGTAGAAGACGCTCAGTCTCAGCATGGTCCCAGCACGAACAAGAAAGATCTTAACTCTTAACTCTCTGTTCTAGGACAAAACCGTTCACCACTCTTAGTGTAGTCCACTCACCAGGAGGTGCTTTTGATTTGGTGGGCAGGTATAGCCCCCCTGTTTCTTTCCAGGAGGATTTCATGCACCTCAGTTATTTTTTGACAGTTTCGAGGAGGCAATTCAGCTATAGGCACATCATTCCATCCCTTTATTTATTTATTTAAATGTAATTTTCATTTTATATTGGGGTATAGTTGGTTTACAGGGGCTTACCAGGTGGCTCAGTGGTAAAGAATCTGCCTGCCAAGCAGGAGATGCAGATTCAATTCCTGGGTTGGGAAGATCCCCTGGAGGAGGGCATAGCAACCCTCTTCAGGATTCTTGCCTGGAGAATCCCATGGACAGAGGAGCCTGGCAGTTTATAGTTCATGGGGTCTCAAGGAGTCGGACATAACTTAGTAACGAAGGGACGACGATGAGTTGGCTTACGACGTGTTAGTTTCAGGCTACAGCAAAGTGATTCAGTTATAAATAAACATATATCCACTCTTTTTCAGATTCTTCTCCTATGTGGTTACAACAGAATACTGAGTAGAGTTCCCTATGCTATATGGTAATTCCCAAAGAAAACATATACCACCCATTTCCTGCCCTTTGCTCTTTCTCTTTAAGTACGATCATTAGGGTAGGCCTCTACCTGGTTCAGCAGCAGCAGCCACCTGGTTCAGCCAGCAGGAAAGACGATGAGATGGGCTGACCAGCTTCTGACAGGTAGACAATTAACCCCCAAGCTCAGCTCCGAGATGCACCTGTGTATCACTGCAAAGCGAAGAAGCTCAAATGTGTGTCTGGGCAACATCGCACAGAGGAGACCGAACCACACAGCAAATTTATGACAAGGACAAACGCCTGCATTTAGGCCGTGATCGGGAAAACTGAGGAGTTGCAGTACGATGGTGGAGCTGCAGAAATCACTTATTAGTGGAAGAGGGCAGAGTTGGTTAAAAATAGTTTTAGATGTCCAGGGAGCCAGAATTCGGGTGGGAGCTTGACAGTTGCCACATGTCAGCTCTTTAGAAGCTGCTTTCAAAGATGTGTTGCAGAACAGAGATTTCTTTCCTATGGCAAGTTAGCTCGAGGAGAAATTTCTAGACAGAACTGTAATTTGTATTAACCTGAAGACAACCCTTACTAACAATTAGATTCTGTTTTGTGGGAGCCTCAGCCAGAACTAGAATCTGCCTGACACAATATACAGTTCATTATTTTAAAATAAAATATGATCTGAATTACTCAACACTGTGTTTTGAAATAAGTGAAGTTTCTAAATGGATTAAAAACCTAAATGTAAGACTGGATACTACAAAACTCTTAGAGGAAAACATAGGCAGAACACTCTATGACATAAACTGCAGTAATATCTTTTTGGATCCACCTCCTAAGGTAATGAAAATAAAAATAAACAAATGGGGCCTAATTAAACTTAAAGCTTTTGCACAAAAAAGGAAGCCATAAACAAAATGAAAAGAACTCACAGAATGGGAGAAAATATTCACAAACGATACAACTAACAAGGGGTTAATCTTCAAAATATACGAACAACTCATGCAGTTCAATATCAAAGAAAACAAACAACCCAATCAAAAAAATGGGCAGATGATCTAAACAGATGTTTCTCCAAAGAAGGCAAACAGATAAGCAAAAAGTTCATGGAGAATGCTCAACACTGTTAACTGTTATAGAACTGCAAATCAAAACTACAACGAGGTATCACCTCACACCAGTAAGAATGATTATCATCAAAAAGTCTATAAATAGTAAATACTGGAGAGGGTGTGGAGAAAAGGGAACCTTCCCACGCTGTTGGTGGGAATGTAAACCCGTGCAGCTACTATGGAGCACAGTATGGAGGTTTCCTTAAAATCTAAAAATAGAGCTACCATGTGAACCAGCAATCCCACTCCTGGGTATATATTTGGAAAAAACCATAGTTCAAAAAGATACATGCACCCCAGTGTTCATTGTAGCACTATTTACAAGACATGAAAGCAACCTGAATGTCCACCAACAAAGGAATGGCACACACATACAAAGGTACGTACAGGATGTGGTACATACATACAATGGAATATTACTCAGCCATAAAAAACCAAAATAGTGTTTGCAACAACATGTGTGGACCTGCAGATTATATCCTACGTGAAGTCAGAGAAAAACAAATATCATATGCTATCACTTATATGCGGAGTCAAAAAAATGACACAAATGAAGTTATTTACAAAACAGAAATAGACTCACAGACTTAGAAAACACATTTAAGGTTGCCAAAGGGGAAAGGTTAGGGGGAGGGGTAAATTAGGAGGTTGGGATTAACATACACACCACCATAAATAAAACAGATAATTAACAAGGACTTGCTATACAGCACAGGGAACTCTACTCAATAGTCTGTAATAATCCGTATGGGAAAAGGATACATGTAAATGTACATCTGAAACTAACATAACATTGTAAATCAACTATGAACCTTTGTGTTAGTTGCTCAGTCATGTCCGACTCTTTGAGATTCCACGGACTACAACCCACCAGGCTCCTCTGTCCATGGAATTCTCCAGGCAAGAATACTGGAGTGGGTTGCCATTGCCTTCTCCAGGAGACCTTCCCAGCCCAAGGATCGAACCTGGGTCTCCTGCATTGCAGGCAGATTCTTTACCCTCTGAGCCACCAGGGAAGACCTATACTCTAATATAAAATAAAAATTAAAAAAAAAATAGGTGAAGTTTAAGCCAGTAATATACACTAACACCATTTTCAATTTTTACTGTAATTAGTACATTGAAGGCAAATAGTGCTGCTAAGGAGTGTTTGGCTGTCTTGATAAATTAAGCAGCCCATCCAAATCCTTATTCATATTTAATTTGGCTAAGCAATCTGTTTCCTCATAGATGGTACCAAGGTAAAGTTCAGTTCAGTTCTTGTGTGTCTTAGCAGGATTTAAATTACTGAGATTTTACTGTGGAGACTGAATCAGCATGCTGGGTTGAAATTTCTGTTGTGAACATCTAATTATCCCAGTTACAAGGATATTGCCTTTAGAATGTTAAATAACATTCACTTCATGGTTTCTTTTACTTTTGTTCAGCAAAAGATTCAAAATGGACTTCATTATATTGGGGATTTGAAGTTATATTTTAAACAATTCATGATTGACAATTTGCCCACGGGCATCTCTTTTATCTTAAAGTTAGACGTTTCCCTGAGGCCACACAAAAGTGTCAAGTGGTGTAAATAGTATTTCATCTCTGTATGTGTCTCTTTTCTTTCTTTTTTTCTCTCCCCTTCCTTTCCCCCTCCCTCCTCCCCTCTTTTCTTTCTTGCCACTTGGCCTTCTGGAATAGGAATTGTAGCTTGTTTTGGATACATTCTATAAATGCTGCTTTATAGAACATCCAGCCTAGATACCAGAATTGGGGTGGTAATTGCCAGTTTGGGTCATCTGGTTCAGATTTTAACTATACCTTGATCAGAGCAGATTCCCTAAATAAAGTCACAGAAATTCCTGAATTGTTTACAATGCAAAACCTACCATATAGCACACAGGATAGACACAGAGCGGCCCTGATCATTATAAACCACCCTCCACCATCAACAAGGTGAAAGCCTTTCCCAGGTGTGGCTGAGAAGAACACCTCAGTCCAGGTTCTTATCTTGGTCCTCTCTCCTTGGCTGCTCTTCTACAATCCATCCTGGCTCAATTAATTGGACTATTTGATTCACAAGAAACTGTTCTCTTGGTTATCTGAATAATATCTGTAAGAATTTTTCTGTCTCTGTCTTTACGCCTCAAAGTGAAACTTTAAGAAAATGAGAGATTTCACTAACTGGGTGCTATCAGATAAATTCATGCAAATACTTGGGAGTTGCAACCCCTAACCATGTAAAAACGTTTTAGCAATTGCAGATTATACAGTATTTCCTCACTGCTGTGGAGGAGTACTGCTGGTAGATAGTTCTAGACTTCTCTTGTCTTTTGCTGGGATGGACCTAACTTTAGCACAGGCTCTGCCTTTAAGGCTAATACTTTGGCCACCTGGCGGGAAGAGCCAATTCATTGGAAAAGACCTTGATGAAAGATTGAAGGCAGGAGGAGAAGGGGATGACAGAGGATGAGATGGTTGGATGGCATCACTGACTTGATGGACATGAGTTTGAGCAAGCTTCAGGACATGGTGAAGGACAGGGAAGCCTGGCGGGCTACAGTCCATGGGGTCAGAACGAGCTGGACATGACTGAGCAACTGAACAACTGCCTTTAAGCATGCTCCTTCCCCTCATTAATTGGGAAACACCACCTAGAATATTTTCCCCTAGATATCCACTTAGTACACTCTT
Organism: Bison bison bison; assembly: GCF_000754665.1. NCBI lineage: Eukaryota > Metazoa > Chordata > Mammalia > Artiodactyla > Bovidae > Bison > Bison bison. The sequence goes on along the minus strand of NW_011494846.1, from coordinate 2,761,959 downwards.
TTAGCTCCTTCAAGTCTGTTCAAATCTTGTCTTTTCACTGGAACTTCCCACTTAATGCTACAACCCTCCCTAACTTCCCTGGCCTGTTTATCTTGCTGTGTTTTTTCTTATATCCATAGCTCTTCCCTCCTTCTGACCTACTATGTGTACACATGGGCTCACTCAGTTATGTCCAACTCTTTGAGACCCCATGGACTGTAGCCCTCTAGATGCCTCTGTCCATGGGATTTTTCCTAGCAAAATACTGAAGTTGGTGAAGTGAAGTGAAGTCGCTCAGTCATGTCTGACTCTTTGCGACCCCATGGACTGTAGCCTACCAGGGTCCTCCGTTCATGGAATTTTCCAGGCAAGAGTACTGGAGTGGGTTGCCATTTCCTTTTCCAGGGAATCTTTCTGACCCAGGGATTGAACCCAGGTCTTCTGCATTGCAGGCAGATGCTTTACCATCTGAGCCACTAGGGAGGGAATAACTGGAGTTGGTAGCTATTCCCTTCTCCAGGGGATCTTCCCCACCCAGGGATCGAACCTATGTCTCCGGTTTCTCCTGCATTGACAGGCGGGTTCTTTACCACTGAACCACTGGAAGCCTCTAACTTACTATAGCATCGGTTATACTCATTGTGAAACTCCTCCCTTACCCTGAAAAACACAAGCTCTAGGAAGATGAGACTCTTTTTCTATTTTATTTTCAGGCATAGCTCAAGTGCCCAGGATAGTCTGGGACATAGTAGGTCCTCAATAAATATTTTGTTGAATGAATTTAACAAATGAAACATAGCAAATCACAATTGCTAATATTTGTGTGTATTTCCTGGTATTTTGAGTGTTGCACTAAGTCTTTTTTAATGCATTACCTTATTGGATTCTTCCGACTACTCTGTGATGTTGGTATCACTTTTTGCTGTTTAGTCACTCAGTCATGTCCAACTCTTTTGTGACTCCATGGACTGTGGCCTGCCAGGCTCCTCTGTCCATGGAACTTTCCAGTTAAGAATACTAGAGCAGTTTGCCATTTCTTCCTCCAGATGATCTTCCTGGCAGAGGAATGGAACCTGCATCTCCTGCATTGGCAGGTGGATTTTTTTTTTTTTTTTACCACTGAGTCACCTGGGAAGCCCTTGGTATCACTTTACCCGTGGTAAAACTGAAGTTTAGATATAGAATGATGTATGAAAAATTACTCAGCTAGTCAACAATAGACCAGGGATTGGGGCCAGACGTGTTTACTCTGCATCTGGGTCCTTTATCACTCTTCTATAACAACCTATAGCAGGACCAGCTGTGTAATTTGTGGGGCTCAATGCAAAAGGAAAATTCAGGGTCCTTTGTTCAAAAACTGTTAGGATTTTAAGACTGCAGCAGTGGAGCATTGAGCCAAATGTGAGGCCCGGTGTGGCTGCAGACGCTATATGCTCCTGAAGCTAGCAGGAGTCTAACAGGTGTACACACCCTAGCAGCCAAGGGGCAGGCACTGCTTTTTTAACCCCTCTGGGCCCATTTCAGGGCGGGTGACATTCATTCTGTTACTGACCCTTTCTAGTCGGGTCCCACCTAGGGTCCTCCTGCCCAGTGTCATTTGTGCCAACAGAATGAGACCGGGTTTAGTTCAGAAGCAAAGGTCTTTGATCTTTATTCTTTCATCAAAGATCGGAGACGTGCGAGCTCAGAGCAAATGCTCTTCCCGTAGGCGGTGGGCGGGGCTGTTTTGTTGGGATCTCTTTAGTGGGGAGGGGGCTGCAGCTGTGCTGCTCTTGCCCTAGGTCCAGGTCAGGGTGCAGGGCGTCTCTGCACACGGCCCGCTGCCACCATCTTGAGTCCCAGTGTCGTGCGCGGCTCTTGAGGTGAGGTTTCCGTTGCTGACAGTCGGCACGAGGAATTCAGGTCCCAAGTGCCGGATGTGGGACCTCTGCCCATGGCACCCTGTGAGCCAGTGAAACTCACTAAGCACAAGGGAAATCAGAAGAAAAAAAAAATTTTAGACTCTGTTACCCAGATTCTATTTTAATTTCCTAGGAATTGTTAAGGGGCTTTGCCATGACAATTCCAGTTTTAAATTTAGAACCCGAAGGAACATCAGAGCTTGGTTCACTGCTATCATTTGACAGGTGAGGAAACTGAGTCTCACAGAAGTGCTGTTTATAAAGGCGAGACTTTCAAGGTAAAGCAGGTGCCACAAGCAGCCCACGTGGTATTTAAAGAGACCAGAGCACCTGAAAGGAGGCCTTTAAAATTTTTTTACTGTAATCAACAGAGAGTCATTGGTAAGATTTCAATTACTGATATTTGTCAGTGACTTATTAAAAAAAAAAAAAACTAAAGAGAATTTGACAGGGAGGCCTGGCATGCTGCGATTCATGGGGTCGCAAAGAGTCGGACACGACTGAGCGACTGAACTGAACTGAACTTATCACGATGTTGCTCTCAGTTTTCTGAAGGAAAAAAGTGGAGTGCCTCACATTTATAAATATTATTTGTCTGGTGTATTTGGTGGGACAAAAAATTGAGCATACAGATTCAGATGGTTGTCCCAGGTTGAAATATCTGCCCCTCCCCCTACCATACGCTTCCCTACGGAGTCCTTCTCAGGTTTCAGGGTCTGCTTGAAATTAGACCTCCTCTCCCAGACCTTCATTTCAGCTCAATCTTCATTAAATGGTACTTTGCCCAAGGCACAATCTACAGATGTGATGCTTAAACTTTTTGGTCTCAGGACCTTAAAAATTACAGAGGA
>NW_011494846.1:2757843-2759128 GCF_000754665.1 Bison bison bison | reverse complement strand
TTAAAAGCCTTCATTGCGGCACCCAGCATCTTTAGTTGGGGCTTGCAGGATCTAGTTCCCTGACTGTTACCTAAAGGAGTGTGGGGTCTGGCGGGTTTCTGCTCACAAGCCAATAAATAAGCCAGTTTTGTGGAAAGGAAAGTTTGCTTTATTTCAGAAACCCGCAACTGTTGGGGGAGGGTGCAGACATCTGTCCAAAGGCTGACTTCCCCCCACCACCACCCCGCCCCTGACAACCAGTGGGGCAAGAGTTTTTATAGACAGAAGGACAGGGCTACCTGCAGAAACAGTATAGTCAACTCTGACAGTCATCTTCAAATTGGTCAATGGTGGTTGACCAGAGTCATCTTGGTTGTTTCAGGTACAGTTAATCTTCAGTTTCAGGGTCCATTTGTCCCCATTTCTTTGAGGCCAGTTCTCAGAATTATAGCAGCTTATGTCATGGTACAGTCTGGTCATCATGTAGTTAACGACTCCCACCCGAAGAAAGTGAATGTGTTTATTAGTTGCTCAGTCATGTCTGACTCTTTGCAACCCCATGGACTGTAGCCTGCTAGGCTCCTATATCCATGGGATTCTCCAGGCAAGAATACTGGTGTGGTAGCCATTCCCTCCTCCAGGGGATTTTTCCTGATCCAGGGATTGATCCTAGGTCTCCCACATTGCAGGCAGATTCACAGATTCTTTACCATCTGAGCCATCAGGGAATCTTTAGTATCTATAAGACCGCTCACAGTATATGCCTCAGATTATTATCTATAGTTCTTGAGATAGAACTAAAGAACTATGCTTAATGACTACATTATTATCATTTGGTCTTTGTCTGTTTTCCTTTGCTTTTGTATGTTCTCATTTCTCTGATTAAACTTATTCTTTGACTCAAGTTTTCCACAGGCAAAGGCAGGCAGAGGACGTGTTGCTGGGGTGGGGGGTAGTGTCAAGGACTTGTTTCATGACCAAGGATCAAACCCAGCCCCCCGCCCCCATTGGAACTGCAGCCCCTGGCTCACCAGGGAAGTCCCAAACTTTTACATTTTTTCTTTTCTTTACAAAAAATTTCTTGGCTGTGCCACATGTGGGGTCTCTGACCAGGGATCAATTCCCACTGCAGTGGAAGCACAGATTTAACCACTGGCCCACCAGGGAAGTCCCTTATTGTGGTTTTGATTTGCATTTCCCTAGTGACAGTGGTGACCTGCCTCTTGAGAAATTTGTATGCAGGTCAGGAAGCAACAGTTAGAACTGGACATGGAACAACAGACTGGTTCCAAATAGGAAATGGAGT
>NW_011494846.1:2757448-2757702 GCF_000754665.1 Bison bison bison | reverse complement strand
TGAGAAATGCTGGGCTGGAAGAAGCACAAGCTGGAATCAAGATTTCCAGGAGAAATATCAATAACCTCAGATATGCAGATGACACCACCCTTATGCCTGAAACTGAAGAGGAACTAAAAAGCCTCTTGATGAAGGTGAAAGAGGAGAGTGAAAAAGTTGGCTTAAAACTCAACATTCAGAAAACGAAGATCATGGCATCTGGTCCCATCACTTCATGGGAAATGGATGGGGTAACAGTGGAAACAGTGTCAGAC
>NW_011494846.1:2718935-2757150 GCF_000754665.1 Bison bison bison | reverse complement strand
TCATGGGAAGAGTTGACTCATTGGAAAAGACTCTGATGCTGGGAGGGATTGGGGGCAGGAGGAGAAGGGGACGACAGAGGATGAGATGGTTGGATGGCATCACTGACTCGATGGACGTGAGCCTGAGTGAACTCCGAGAGTTGGTGATGGACAGGGAGGCCTGGCGTGCTGCGATTCATGGGGTCGCAAAGAGTCGGACACGACTGAGCGACTGAACTGAACTGAACTGAGTGACAATGGTGTCAAACATCTTTTCATGTGGAAAATAGTTTTGACCTTGCAGACTCCTACTGTAAATAGTGTCAGGTCTTAGGATATCCCTGACCTTTACCGAGCTTCCCATAGTGTTTATACAGTAAGTAATGTGATGGTCTTAACCTCTGTTTGGTGCAACACCTTGTATATTCTTGATTAATTACTTGCTTGCCCAAATTCATTCCTTCTTTTCTACAAAGAGAAATGTAAATTTATTTAGAAGGATAATGTGCCTCGTTAAAAATCGTCACCTCTTTAGGGGTCTCTTCAGCTAAGAGTGACCATGTGACCCAGGCTTGGTGGTGTAATCAAAGTCTACAGGGAAGGACCTCGAGGGAAGTTTTTGTTTAATCTGATAAGAAAGGTAGTTTCAGCTGGGCTATGCCCTTTCCCTTCTTCCCTTCCATTTTCTTCCAGCTTGGGATGTAGATACATTTCTGTATGTGGGGTATGCATCCTGCAACCCTTGGGATGAGAACCCACAGTAAGGACAAAGGAGCAAAAAACCAGAAGGAGCCTGGGCCCTTGATGACTTTAAGTTTCTGCCCTAGTCTGCTGATACTTAGACTTTCAGTTCAGCTTATAAAGCTGATTTGGTTAAGCCAATATAGTTGGCTTTTGTTACATATGACCCAGAGGGATACTGACATGTTGTAGAAGTGTAAAAAGCCCTGACAAATGAGATTCTAGAACCAAGTCAACCTAAGGAGAGAAAAGGAGACAGAGAAGAAAAGAAGCTGGATGTGTCACAGACCCTACAGCATGGGGAAACATCTCTAGATAAACTCAGATCAGAGGCTAAGCTGCCTTTCACGTCTCATCTCATTTACTGCCTGCTCCTGATCATGCAGCCTCTGCCTGCGCCAATGGGCAGCTCTTAGGTGCCCATTAGCTATGAGGGACTTCCCTAGTTCGATTCCTGAGTTGGGAAGATCTGCTGGAGAAGGGATAGGCTACCCACTCCAGTATTCTTGGGCTTCCCTTGTGGCTCAGCTGGTAAAGAATCCGCCTGCAATGCAGGAGACCTGGGTTTAATCCCTGGGTCGGGAAGATCCCCTGGAGAAGGAAATGGCAACCCACTCCAGTACTCTTGCTTGGAAAATTCCATCAACAGAGGAGTATGGTGGGCTACAGTCTATGGGGTCGCAAAGAGCTGGATATGACTGAGTGACTTCACTTCGTTTCTTCTCTTAGAAGTTTGGGGCATGGTGCTTGGATAGTCAGGCTTCCTTGGGGAATTGTTTTAAACATCGTGAATTTGAGGCTAATTGACAAAACACAGTCCCTGAATCATTAGCCTAAGCATCTGTCCTTGCAGAATGTGGCTGCCCTAGCAGTGAGAAATGAACTTGACTGTCCTTAAAGGGTAAGAGCAGAATATTGGGAATAAAATCTTTTCGATACTGTTTTGAATGATGAGGTTCTCAAACTATCTAGCTCCTTTAAATTTCTTGATTTATTGTGTAATAAGACAAATAGGAAATAGAAGGAATTTACTTTGATGAAAACTCTAATCATATAAATCCTTAGGTCCATGTAGCAAACTTGGGCTGCTTTGTTCATTAATTCTATGCTGTGGATGAATGTTGTCATGCATTTGCTTTCTTTTCAGGTCATTTAAGCTTATTGATTCTTCCTTCTTTAGTGTAGAACTCAACTCTCTAAGGACTGGTTAGAAAAACATTTCCCACTCACACAGTGCCATTTAAAAATGATTATGCTCAGTGTCTTCAGCTTAAAGTTTCCCTTCTTGGCTTCCATATGCTAGCAGTTTGTACACCTCTCTTTTATGCTTTATTTTTTTAGGGCCCACTCCAAGATGTTCAGCCCTTTCGGTAACATTCCTTCTGCCTTCTCTTGGTGGCAAAACAGCAAGAGAGACAAGGGCTACACCAGATGAGCTGCAGAGAGGTTTTTTTTCAGCAACTGAAAGTTTCTGGGGGACATATATTCAACTGTAAGTAATCATGTGTTGTCTTTTGGCTCAAAAGTAAAATGCTAAGTTACGCATTAGTTGTTGCATAAATTTGCATATTGATCTGTACAATCCTGATGACTTTAATAGCATCACAGATTAGCAGAGACAGATGCTCACACACACACACACAGGCTGACATTCAGAGACTCCCACCCAGAGACAAACCAAGCTTGGGAACGAGCTGGGGATGGTTCCATGAGATCAAGGAGGATTGGGAGGGCTCTAAAGGAAAAACAGAGGGCCTGAGAGGACAGAACTTGCCCACTGGTTCTCCCTCCTTGGCCAGCAGATCACTATAAGTTACCAGCCCGAGTTTCCAACTCTTGTCATCTTTGACCTTTAGACATGGCCCTGAGCGGAGTGTGGAGAGGGCAGGAGAGATGGCTTATAAAGGCTTGGCGTGAATCAGAAGGCCCAGAAGTACTCTGAGATCCAAAGGAGCATTTGAACTTGTAAGAGGTGGGCTCTCACAGGATGTTTCTTGGTTTGCTTTAGTTCTTTCTTCTAAGGCCTTGAGTGGGGCATCCAAAGACAGGACCAGACCTTAGCTGCTTGGACATCTAGAGCCCTTTGCCACTTCAGCAATGATCAGGCCTTGAATTAAGATTCCACACTGCATTAATTTGTAAACAGAAGCACTGACCTATTAATTTTCTATGGAAAATGTATGTCATGAAGATCTAGGTGTTTACCACTGAAAAGTCTATTCTCTCCTAGGAACCCAGACACCTGAAACACCTCATTAAACATTAGGACAAAGGGCAAAGAATTCCTTAAGGAATATCTTCTATGTGCTTCAAGAGGCTGGATGGTGCCACCTCCACAATAATTATATATTTGCCAAGTGACCTCTGTTCAGTGATGGAAATATATTTTCAAATTTTTAGTCTCAGCTTCTCATGGTTAGTTATTCCAATCATCTCTTTGTGTGTGTGTATTTATATTGGTCATTGCAAAATCAACAACTTTCAATTGCAATGCACATCTTTTATTTCATAAACATTTAGTGAGCTCTCAATACAGGCTGCTACTGCTGTTGCTGCTAAGTCGCTTCAGTCGTGTCTGACTCTGTGCGACCCCACAGATGGCAGCCCACCAGGCTCCGCCGTCCCTGGGATTCTCCAGGCAAGAACACTGGAGTGGGTTGCCATTTCCTTCTCCAATGCATGAAAGTGAAAGTGAAGTCTCTCAGTAAGTGTCCGACTCTTCGTGATCCCATGGACTACAGCCTACCAGGCCCCTCCGTCCATGGGATTTTCCAGGCAAGAGTACTGGAGTGGAGTGCCATTGCCTTCTCCACAATACAGGCTAGATGCTACCAAAGAGGTTAGGTACTGCAGTGGAGACAAAGTAAGACATGGGCCAGGCCCTGAACAAGCTCACAATGACAAAAGGAGGATTACACATGACTGTGCCCCAGGAGGGAAGGGGGATTACTTTAGAGAAATATTCAGAAAGTGCTACAAGGATTCAAGGATGAGCTATTAAATCTGTTTGCTGAGATGGAGGGAGGCTGGTTCATCGATGAGGTGGCATATAAGCTCACACATGAAGATTGGGTATGATGTTAACAAGCAGAGACATTCAGATGGGGTGGGAGGGAGTAAGGGAGAGAGAAGAGGAAGGGAGCTGAGATGCAGCCCAGGCTGAACACAGGAGGCGGTACAGGGCACACCCAGTGTTTTGCTCAGATGAGCGCCTCATTCGTAAGCTTGCCGTATAGTGGGGAGACCTGCTGGGGGCCACAGGCTGCACAGCCTTAGCTCCTGTAGCTTCATTCTGTGGGACAGGGCACACCCGGCTGTTTGCACAATAGAGGCCCGTGATCCATGGTTCTGACGGTTACTTTGGTCTCAGTGTACACAAGGGACCAGAGAGAAAGTTGAGGGTGAGGAGGTCAATGTGGAGTTTTACTGCAGGATTTCAGATCAGAAATAATGAGGTCCTGCCTGAACAGGAAAGCAACAGTGGAAATAAAAAAGGTGGAGGCAATGCAAGAGGTATTGTGAAGATAAAACCTGTACGTCTTGGTAATGAACTGGATGCAGTAGGTAGGATGAGTCAAAGATGACTAATAGGGGCTAACATTTATTGAAAGCTGTGCTAAGCCCTTTACATGTGTTAACTTATTTGATCCTTCTAATAGTAGATAGTATTAGTATCCCCATTTAACAGATAAGAAAATTGAGGCACTTCTGGAGATTCTATGTCTTCTCCAGAATTCTAACCCATGTCTCACCAGTAGTCATTCAATATCCTGCCTTCTGTGGTGCTCTGCTCATTCCTACCCCACGTGTGTGTGCCATGTGGCTTCAATCGTGTTCAATTCTGTGCATTGGCAGGCAGGTTCTTCACTACTAACACCACCTGGGAAGCCCTCCCACCCACCTTTCACCAGGTAATTCCCAGCTGGATGGTTTCTCCTCTGCCCATTCAATAAACACATGCCAATTGAATCCCCTCTTGTCCCGACTCACAGAAGCAAAGGGAAAGTAACCACAGTCCCTGGAAACAAGTTTGTTTTTGTTACTGAAACAAAATAGGTAGTGGTTTTAAAAGGCAACACAAAACTCTTCCATTGTATTCAATTAAAAAAATTCCATAACAGCAGTTGGTATCATGATTAAGGTTTCCATTTTATTTATTACTTTGTTATGGTAAAACAAAACAAAATAAGTCCTGCCTGAATTATCTTCCATGTGTCAGTAGAAAGGCATTTTTCATATCAGTACTCTTCCTGCAACGTGGATGGTTTTTTAATCAATCTGATCTTATTTCAGTGGCTTTAGTCTCTTGGACTTTGGGCTCAGTTCAAACTGTTCTAGGATAATTAAAGATCATCTTCCTTTCTCTAGAATGGCTTATGGGCTCTTTCTAGCTCTGTTTAGTTCTCAGGATTAGGCTTTTGCTTCAACTGTTCTTTCTGTTTTCTTTTTCATGCTGAAACTACAGCACTGAAAATTCTTGATTAGAATTCAGGTACTCTGAGGGTAATCATAGTGTCACGTTCTTAAACACGTGGTATGCCAGCAGCTTTCAGAGTGACAAAATGCAGGTTTATCGTGTAATTACAGTTTGTCCTCTATAAGTAAGAAACTAATTTTGCCAAAAAACAAAATGCTGGCCTTGTTTTTGAAAATTAAAGAGTCTTTATGACTTGCAGGAAACCTATTTCATTGCCCTAATAATTGCAATAGTCACTGTAGTTATCAGTTAACTGCTTCTGTATATTACAAACAAGAGCAGAACTTGCAGAATCAGCTAAACCATGTGAGTGCATGTGTGCACACGTGTGTGAGCATGCTCATGCATATATCTAAGATATCATGTGTGTATGTGTATAAATCTGTATGTGCTGTGCTTAGTTGCTCAGTCATGTCTGACTCTTTGTGACCCCATGGATTATAGCCCACCAGGCTCCTCTGTCCATAGGATTCTCCAGGCAAGAATACTGGAGTGGGTTGCCATGCCCTCCTCTAGGGGATCTTCCCAACACAGGGATCAAACCCAGGTCTCCCTCATTGCGGACAGATTCTCTACCATCTGAGCCACCAGGGAAGCCCAAGAATACTGGAGTAGGTAGCCTATCCCTTCTCCAGGAAATCTTCCCGACTCAGGAATCAAACCAGGGTCTCCTGCATTGCAGGTGGATTCCTAACCAGCTGAGCTGCCAGGGAAGCCCATAAATCTGTGTAATTCTGTAAAAATCTGAGCTCCAAATATCTATATTGTGACAGTGGTAAATGCCTCCTGCTACCGTGTGGTGAGTTATTTGGAAGCTATTTTGCTGCGAGACAAAAGCCTTCATGATATTACCACGTACCAGTGTGGAAAGGGCTCAGCTCTTCTAAAGGTGGTCTTTTTTTTATTTTACCCCATATCACTGTAAACCAGAGTTCCTGTCATTTGCTTACCGCCTGGAATTCTTTTTTTAATAAGAAGCCAATCTGAAAGGGCTAATTATTTAAACAAAACAGGGTTTGTGTTGGATATTTTCTTTCAATCCAAACATCTTGCTCTTTTTTCATCCAGAGGATAGTTTCAGTGTCTATTAGGTTCTTACTATTTTTTTTTCCCACTCATTTGGCATAGAAATAAAATGTTGATAGTTTTTGAGGATGAGACACCAAGGGCAGGGAACTAGTTGCATGCTCAGTTGCTCAGTCGTATCTGACTCCCTGTGACCCCATGGACTGTGGCCACCAGTTTCCTCTATCCATAGGATTCTCCAGGCAGGAATACTGGAAAGGGCTGCCATTTCCTCCTCCAGGGGATCTTTGCCATGCAAGGATCAAACCCCCATCTCCAGTGTTAGCAGGCAGATTCTTTGCTACTGTGCCACCTGGGAAGCCAGGGAACTAGTTATTTAGTTAGTGCCAATAATAGGCAGTATATATGGCTTCTTAATGGATTCATCTTGCCTAAATCCTGCCTAAATAGATTCATTTAGGCTCTAGTATATAATTTTCTTCTATAGTCAGTGGCTCTGCAGCTTCATGTTGCATCAGAATCATCTGGAAATTAAAAGAAAAGTGTAATGCCCAGAGAGTCAAACCTAATGGGTGTGAGGGGGCCTGGTGCATCCATCTTGCTTAAAAGCTCACCAGATAATTCTGATGACTGGCATATTGAAAACCACAATTCCAGACCCTAGACTACTGGTTTCAAAATCACATAGATCACCTTGAGAACTTCTAAAAAAATGCTGATGCTGAGGCCCCACTTTGAGACCAAATATATCAGACTATCTGGGATGGGGCTATAACAGGCTGGGTATTTATTAGAAGTTCTTCAGGTGATTAGAATGTATTGGCAAGATTGAAAACTGTTCGTCTACACTGGATTATGCCAATCTTCATGATGTAGATTTTACTAAAGCATCAGTAAGAAAGTACTGTAAAGCCTTCTGTTGCATGCCGTGCAGTGTAGCTTCTAAAATATTCCTTTTTATTTAACATCTTTGCTTTTCTCCAAAGTTCCTTTTGCTAAGATTCATCTCTCTCTCCTTTCTTTCTCCCTCTCCCGGAAGTCCTTTTCCCCCAGTAGCATTTCAAACCACTTTCTCCCATAGCCATGCCTTTTTTTCTCTACACTGCTTCTCAAATCAAACTCAAGAAAACATCTTTTATTCCTCACTCATACATCAGGAGCCTCAAGTTATCCTCCCAAAATTAGGACTAAATTATTTATGTATTACATTTCAGAAAGCTATAAGGCTAGAAGGAAAATGGAACTCTTACACCAGGAGAGATAACTTGTAGATAATGTTAAAAATACCCAGGGATGGAAGAGGATCCCTCATCCATGAAAACCCATCCAGGAGAAAGCACAGGAGGGTGGGACTGTCTAAAAGATGCCTTTTGCATTTACTCTTTCCTTTCTGTTTTCGCTGTCATCCTCAGATCAGGCCCTCTTAATGCTTCCTTCGACAACTCTTAATACCTTTTTAGCTAGATTCCTATTCCTAACACACCGTTGGGCCCTATTCATGTCATTGCATTAAATAAGTACAAATCCAGTGGGTTTCCCAGGTGCAATTAAACTTTAATAGTAATTCTTAAATGTTTGTGGTCATTAATCTGAGGGTTTGCAAACTGCAATCTCTCTTCTTGAATGCATATTCATATAATTTTGCATAGACTTCCAGAGACTCTTGGAACCTCCGGTATCCCATGGCCCGTTGATGGACCTGTGATCCATGGACTCCACACTAAGGATCTCTGCAATAAAGGCCAGTTAGGTTAATTGATTTGAAATGAACTTTGTTTTCAAAAACTTGTATTAAAAAATTCACAGAAAAGGAAAGGTGGATGATATCAATATCACATTGTGATACAAATGTGATATACTGTCTGTGACTGTCTATACTTTAGTTCATAAATGTCTGCAAATGTTAAAAACTCAAAGTGGTTGACATAGTTATTTGAGCTATCTATATCTGGATTGATAGATTTTCCACTTTCTTCTTGATTGTCATAATGATAATATGACAATATTATTGTCATATAATGAACAATAATGACTGATATAAAATTTGACATTGCAATTCACTTACCAGTTTACAAAGCACACACACATACATATTCCATTTGATTTACATAAGAAAAATGAGCATCAAAGAAATTAAATGACTTTACTAGAGCTGACACAGTGAGGAGGTGGTTGAACAGGGGCTGGAACTCTGGAATCCTGGCACCTAGACCAGTGCTGATCATTCTCATCCTGTTGTTTAGAATGTTCTCGCTTCACAGTGTCTGAAGTTTATTCTTTCTGATGCAAACTTTCATCACTATTATTCATTCACTTATCCATTCAATAACCTTTATATGAGTGACTTGCACAGGACAAGGAGTGTACATCATGGCCGATATCAGTGTAAGGAACTAAGTTAAAGTGTGATAATAAGGTGCCACGGGGCTTTAAGGCAGGCCTGATCACATCCAGTAAAAAGTCTCAGGGAAAACTTTATGGAGGTGGTGACATTTGGTCTTAGATGCAAATAGTGGAGAGATATTGACAAATAAATCGAGGAGGAGCGCAGCAATCCAGACAACGGGGAAACCATGGGAAAGGCTCAGAAGTGGCAATCCCAGGGGAAGAAATCACACCTGTTGCGACAGAGGTCTTTGGAAACCCTAGGCAATAAGGTAGGAGAGTAGACAAGATCCTGCAGGTCATACTGAGCAGTGTGCCCTCAATTCAAGGGCACTGGGGGCTGCAGAGGATCGGAACAGGGAGAAATGTATCCTGCCTTTGCTGTAAGACTTGTTTGGTAATATTCTAAAATATGGCTTAAGTTGAGGAAGATTCTTTTTTTATAGTCTTGTTTTATATTCATTCATTATCTTGTTTACATTTTCATTCTTAAGGATGGAATCTGAAAGTTAAAATTTAGTCCAGGGTTTAAAAAAACTGGAGCCTATGCCCCTTTACAAAGTCCATCGACAGGCTTCAGAAGGAAGCCTTGAAGAATCTTCTAAAATCTTAATGAATTTAGATTTGAATAATGAATCTTCTAAAATCGTATGTAATATGTTGTATATTTGTGTATAGATTCCTCTTTTTACCCAAAACTGAGATGTTTCATATCTACCAGCTTCTCAAAAGGATCTGTGACCCCCAAAAGGACCACTTAATGGAAGTAGAAGAGCAATATTGAATTTGTCCAACATAAGAATAGCACAGAGGCCTGAAGGTGCCTGAGTTATTCACTGAAACAGACTGTATTGCTAGTCCTACTGAAAAAAATTTTTTTTGTCAAAAGGGTCATAAAGCAATGGAGAGATCTAGATATAGTAACTCCTTCATTTGACAGCCATTAAAACCAGGGACCCTACTGGATAGTATGTTCCTCAGTATACCGAGATAGTCCTGGAGCTAAGGAAAACCCTTACAGAAATATTTAAGCCATATCTTTTCTTGTATCGACATCATCAATACATCATATCGGTAAAACTTTGTAATTGGTTCATTCCCTGTTAAAATGGCCATCAATCCACTACCCTTATGTCTCTCTGCTCATAGCTAGATGATTGTTGAATGACTATTTAAAAGCTTTTTTTCCTTTAAAAATAAGCATGCCTATCCAGCCTGTTTCCAGGTGACACAAGTCTCTGTTCTGCAATTGGTATATCCAGTTTTGGCACATGTAAAGTCTTACATTTTGAATTCAAAAACTGAAAACATAATTTCTTCAGGGCTACCTTCAATAGAAAGTGCTAATTATTGTCAAGGACAAGCAGAGCCTGTTGCCTTGTCTAAGAGATTTAACAAGAAACCAACCTAATTTTACCAAGAAACATCTAGGGCACCGGGGGCTACTAAGTATTATCATAAAAATCCACTACCAGAATGCTCAGCGACATATGGGTTCTGGTTCCAATTTTTAAAAAATGTATTTTAGGGTTAATGAGAAAAATATCTTCCCACTCCCTCCTTTTTCTCCCCACTACACTGGCCTTCCTTGTAATAAACAACATGCATTGGCAAGGTTGCTAGCAGGAGGGAGGAGAAAGAACTGCCACCTGGGACCAGCACAAAGCTAACTAGTACTCAGGAGGATTTAACCCCAGGCCAGCCTCATTAACACCTGATTGCAACTGACAGCTGCCCTCGCAAGAGGAAAGGAGTTAAAAATACCACTGTGGTCAGACTGTGGCTAATATTAAAGCAATTTCACTAGAGCCAAGTAACGATATGGCACAGAGAGAGAAAAATCATTGGTTTAAGAGCTGGTAGCAGAATTTTTTTCTTGAAGGAGAAACATCTCTGTATTTAAAATCCACTGATGGTTCATTCTAGCTTGGATGGGGTGGGAGGCGGTGGCAGGGCTGGGAGAGTGTTGCTCGTCAAGTGTGGTTGGGATGAGCTTGGCTGAGATAAAGGAACAGCTCCAACGCTTTGCAGGAACGATGCCCACGAAGTGGAAGTCTCAGAGGGTGAACAGGGAGGAGAGGGAAGAAAGCTCAAACAAAGTCGGATCCACATGGAGGGAGGTGGGGAGGGGGTTGACTGAAGGGTTTTTTAGAATAAAGCTACTCAGTATTTAGCTTTAAGAAATCAGTTATATAATCCCCTTGCTCACTGTTCTTACTCATGTCCCTCAATTGACTACCTAATTGCTTTTGATACATAGTGTTTTGGGGAATTCACATGGGCATAAATAGTAAAAGTGTCAGTCAGTCACGTCCAGCTCTTCGCAACCTCATGGACTGTAGCCCAAAGGCTCCTCTGTCTGTGGAATTCTCTAGGCGAGAATACTGGAGTGAGTTGCCATTCTCTTCAACAGGGGATCTTCCTGACCCAGGGATGGAACCCAGGTCTCCTGCACTGCAGGCAGATTCTTTACCGTCTGAGCCACCATATTCATATATGAATAAATAGTCATATATTTATTCTCATATTTTCTCCTTCCCTCCATCGAAACAGGTAGCAGCCTTTTCAGTGATTGGACTCAGAGATTTAGGGACAGTAGATGATCGTAAGGCCTCCCTAGTGGCTCAGACAGTAAAGAATCTGCCTGCAATGCAAAGTCAGTGGCTCTTCCTATCTTTAGGTGAGCTAAAGCCATCAGAAATGAGTGAGAGAGAAGACCAGAGGCCAGCCGTGGACTCATGGTTGTAGAGGACCTGGGCCCAGCTGGCAGCAGGACCACAGGGGGCATGTAGGAAAATGCACAGTAGATTTGGGAGTGAGCAGATAAGAGCATGATGATTTTAAGGTGGCAGAATTTGTCCAAATCAATCAGGCAGTTGATATTTCAGGCCTTAAACCCCAGAAAAAGATCTGGGCTGGAGACTGAGACTCATGACCATATTCTTCAGTTTTTCTCAAGTTGTGACTCAAGAGCCATCTGTGTACAGTTGTACCTCCCTTCCCCAAGTCCTCTGGGATTGGAACCTCAAATCCCATTTTAATTCTCAGATAATTATCAAGCACACTGAAGTTTGATCATCATGGGGTGGTGGTTTAGTCACTCAGCCATGTTTGATTCTTTGCGACCCCACGGACTGTAGCCTGCCAGTCTCCTGTGTCCATGGGATTTCCAAGGCAAGAATACAGGAGTGGGTTGCCATTTCCTTCTCCAGGGGATCTTCCCAACCCAGGAATCGAACCTGGGTCTCCTGCAATGCAGGTGGATTCTTTACCAACTGAGCTACGAAATGATCACATAGTAAGATGCTAATTGATGCAGTCGGATAGGGCAGTAGAATTCCGAGAGGGTGGCCGAAGGAAAGGACTAAAAAGAAACCAAGTAGGAAAATGGATGAAGTTTTCCATTAGATTGGCAATAAGCTTGTCTCTGAGGACCTGGGTAAATGCTGTTCGAGTAAGGTGAATACGGGAGCTACCAAGTTTATGTGGATTACTTATAGGCAGGCGTGCGTGCGTGCGTGTGTGTGTGTGTGTGTATTAGCCAGGCCATCCTGCTGAGTTGAGATACCTGGTTTTTAAGTCCCAAGGGTCATGTAATCATCAGCAAGCTATTACTTGTCTGCCCCTTTCGGACTCTTTAAACCAGCCTACAATACTTCTTTAAGCCATCACTGAAGCCTCAGAAAAGCACCAGCTGATCTTTGCATTCTCTCCCTGCCTTCTGACCCCTCAAGGCACCAGTGTAGTTTTGACCCTTGGCTTTGCCCTCTCACAGTCCTCTGGGACATGTTTTCCTTTTGTACCTTTGACTTCATACCCTGAATAGTGATAAGAGGCCCCTGGCCACAGCCTCCTGAGTGTGTCATGGGGAACCTTCTCTTATCTGACCTTTGGTTATAAGCAATCAGCCCCTCCCCTTTGCAGATCTCTTTATCTGGAAAATGATGGCTTTCAAGTAGATTTCTATAAAATTAAGCATCTTGCTAGAGAGTTTGTTTTCAAATGAAGCATGTTTCTCCTAGATATTAGAGTTCATCTATGTTTTTATTTAAAAACATTGGAAGGATTTATTGCTACAATCAAACATGAAATCAGGCTAAATGTCCAGAATTTAGCTTTTATTTCCAGGATTCTGAGATCAAGCCCACACTAAGGATTTTAGAAACACATTTTTATCTCCCAATCCTGGGCTTAGTTCTTAAAGTACTCTTTTTTTATACTATGTTAGAAAACAAACTCTAGGGTTGTAGAATAATGACACTAGACTATTTTAGACTTGTTTGGAATGTATTTAGACAAAACACATTCATTAGCTATTCCATTTTCTTGTATAATATTTTTATAAAGTAATGCTAACTTTTAAAATGACAGTCCAATTTTTGGAAAAATAAAAGAAAAAATATTGTCATTTGTAGTTCTAATTCACTTTTAGCAGTTTGATATGCTTCCTTTCAGTATATGAGTGTGTACACATATGTGTGCACATGTGTGCATATACATACATACCCACCCACTAGTTGAAAATGCATACATGCTCTTGTATAACCCCCTTTTCACTCAATGTAACAGTCAGCACATCCTCACACCATTCTGTATTCTTTGCAAACACAGTTTTTATTGACTGCAAAGGTCTGTGTTTGGCGGTCTTTGTGGGATGACATGTGTCCTCTTACACTTATTTTTGAGGAGATTGAAAGGCCATTTTTACAAAAGGACATGTTTCCTACCCCTTCAGACTCAAAAGCTTTTTTGTACACCCCATGTACAATCCTAATCCATTCATCTATCTTATTCATGAGCATAAGCTCAGCCTTTTCTCCAGATTCACCGAAAACATTCTTTCCTCTCGTGAGGTTCTCACCTATTAGACTTGGCATCCATTCCAACCTCTTCTTGTTATCACAGGACATAGAAAACTAAACATGACATTTCCCAGATTTGCTTGCAGCTAGTGTTCTAGATAGGAAACTGGCTCTGACAGTGAACCTGGGGTGAAGGTGGGAGGTCCTGCTGTTGGAATGGGATTCCTGAATGTAGTGAGGTTGGTTAGATCCTAGAGCAACAGAGGCAGCTTTACCACAATAGCCTAGATGGCTGTGGTCACGGCAATAGGAAGCAGAGCCAGGGACGTGATCAAAATGGTTTTCCTTTCAGAGATCTTTGGTAGTAGATAACAGATCCTTTATCTCTAGTGTTGAAATATATGGGCAACTTTCTAAAGCCTGATTTGTATACTTGATGAAACTTTAGGTAGGCCTGGTGACTGTTCATCAGAGGATGCTCAAATCCCCACCAAAGTTTTCCCTATCTGAGCCACTTCACATTCTCTAAACCCCTAACTGTAGGAGAGACTGCATTCCTTTAAAAAAGTTTCCACATGGGAATTCCCTGGTTGTCCAATGGTTAGGGCTCCACACTTCCATTGCCTGGGCCTGGGTTAAATCCCTGGTTGGGGAACTAAGATCCCACAGACTGCACAGCATGACTGAAAATAAATAAATATATATTTTAAAAATAATCTCCCACAACATTACCACCTATATGTATCATAAATTTTCTTAGCCACCCTTAAAGAGTTCTGCCATGACCTACCAAGGTGCTTGTGCAACAGGGAAAGTGGGATACCAGATTTGAAAATAATTTTAGATATTGTCTTTGAGTAGAATCCCATGAGTGTGAGCTCATTACTTTTCTTCTTGCGGTAAGAGGAGTTTCTTGGTTGGAAGCAATGTTGTAGGGCACCACAAGCATCTCAGTGTACAGAGTTTCCTGGAGACCCTGGCAACAGGCCCACTGGTCAGACTGGGAGATGTGGGATTTTAGTGACATAAGAGAGTTTTCATTAGAGATCCTGAGTTTATTTTTCTAGTTCCTGAATGCTTAATCTGGCAATTGAAAACAATTCCATATTCATTCTTTGGCTTCTGGGATGAGGGCTACTAGGGAAAGGAGGGCTACTAGGGAAAGAAGGGCTACGTGGGAGCCCCACTCCAAAACAATACCACATCCTAGGAGGAGTTATAGAATTAATGACCCTATCAAGGACCTGGAAAATACGTGGGAATTGATTGCAGTCATTTCCCTATTTAGCCTCCTCTACTATTTGGCCTGAGCAGATGTGCTGGAGGTCAAGGAGGAGAGCTGGATTTTAGAAACTTAACTGGTAGTGGCTCTAATTGCAGTTGCTGTTACAGATATGATCTGTTTTTATGGAGCAAATCTACATAATCCCTGGAGCTTCATATGTAGATGTCAATCTGGCAAACACTTTTTTCCCAACCAATAAGCAGACACCACTCAACACAGTTTGCTTTAATCCAGCAGCTATATGCCCTCACAACATCCCATTGGCTGCCTTAATCTAATATGTAGAGATCTTGATAATTTCATCATCCCATAGGACACTCTGTTCCACTATACTGATTAGACCATGCTGATTGAGCCAAAAGTACCAAGTACCCAAAATATCTTGACAAAACACATGTGTACCAGAGAATGAGTGATAAATCTCATGAAAATTCAGAGACCTCAGTGAATATCAGTGAAGGTTCTGGGGATTTGTGAGACATTCAAGGTATCTCCTTCAAGGTGAAAAATAATCTGCAGCATGTTACATTCTCTAACATTAAGAAAGAGGCACAACGCTCCAACCTCCTGCCAAGTAACCCTTAAAGTTTCTGGTCTTGAGTGTGACTCAAAGCCAGAGAGGTTCTGTAACTGGTACTGGTTCAAGTTGAAATGCAAGCAGCTCTTCTACCTGGACATCATGGCCTAATGACCCAAAGGTGGTCTTGCTTCTGAACAGGGAACTCATTTTACTGAGAAGGTAGGCAATAAGCACATACGTGTGGGGTTCACTGATCCTACTGTGAACCCTTTCACCCACGAAAAACTGACCTTAAAAATGGTAGGATGGCCTTTAGAAGATCCAGCTATGATGGAAGCTGCAAACCAACACTTTTACAGTTTGGAGGGCTGTCTTCCAAGATGTTCTATATACTTTGAAAGAGCAATTAATATTTGGTGCTGTCCACTCATAACCAGACTTCATGAGTGCAGAACCAAGGAAAGGAAGTAGGAGAGTTCTCTCTCACTATTCACCTAATGAATGAAACACACAACATTAAAAAATTTTTTTCAATTGAAGGATCTATGTTTAATTGAAGGATCATTGCTTTACAATATTGTGCTGGTTTCTGCCACACATCAACATGAATCAGCCATAGGTATACATATGTTCCCTCCCTCTTGAACCTCCCTCCCACCTCCCACCCCATCCCAGCCCTCTAGGTTGTTACAGAGCCATGGTCTGAGTTCCCTGAGTCATACAGCAAATTCCCACTGGCCATCTATTTTACATATGGCAGTGTATATGTTTCCATGCTACTCTTTCCATTCATCCCACATTCCCCTTCTTCCTGCCATACACAAAGACAAACTCAAAATGGATTAAAGACCTAAATGTAAGACCAGAATCTGTAAAACTCTTAGAGGAAAACATAGGCAGAACACTGTATGACATAAATCACAGCAAGATCCTCTATGACCCACCTCCTAGAATAATGGAAATAAAAACACAGAGACAACATTTTTTTATTTCCCATATTTTTTCAGACACCATCAGTGCCCTCACATCCCCTTGGCCTGCTGTGGAGGTTGCTGGCAATAACCATAAGTGCCAGAAATTAATGCCCCAGGAGCTCTGGATAAACAACTTGGCCTCCTCGCTCCTCAGTGGGATAATTCTGAGATATGTTCCACAGTTCCTCCACTGGCTTGCAGTGGGATTTGGGTTTTACGTCAAACTTAAGAAATCTTTTTTCACTTTGCATATATTTAAAACATACGCTTGTGTTTTGTTCACATGCTATTACTGTTTCATTTCACTTTTACATCTTTGATAGGTGTGAAATTTTTATAGTATAAGATGTTGGAGAAATATAATAAAATTTTCAGATGACTATCCAGTTATCACAGCACCATTTACTAAGTAATCCATCATTTCCTCACTGACCTGAATCACTACCTTTATCATAGTCTAAATTCCTGTGTGGATTCTGGCCTGTTTCTGTGCTTTCTGGTCTGTCTGATTTGTCTGTCAATTCATATGATAGTACTTTTAAAAATTATTGTAACTTTTAAATGTGTTGCAATGTCTGTAAAGACAAATGACTTTCCAGTTCTCTCACTTTTCAAAATGTTCTTGGCTATTGTTATTTATTAGTTTTCCATATTTTTTTTTTAGTCATTTTGATTGGTTGCCTCCCAAAAATCTAGTAGGTGTTCTCTTTGGGTGTCAATTAACTCAGTAAGATTCTTTTTCTTTTCTTTTGTATTCTATTTGGATATAACTTACATATACTAAATCCATTCCTTTTGGAAAGGATTCATTCATGAGAATGAAATAAGACAACTAGGTTCTTTGGTTCCTAATTTTGCCAAATATCTCTCTGCCATAATTTTCATATTTTTGGTAAATAATAAAGGTCCAAGAAACTTAGAAATGTGTGGAGCCAGAAGATCACATATTAGAACAGAAGGAGTTAGTAGCTGTGTCAATTTCCAGCTAGTTAGCCTTTCCCTCTCTTGTTGCTGTTTAGTCGTTAAGTCATGTCCAACTCTTTGTGACCCCATGGACTGTAGCCCACCAAGCTCCTCCTTCCATGGGATTTTCCAGGCAAGAATACTGGAGTAGGCTGCCATTTCCTTCTCTAGGGGATCTTCCCAACTCAGGGGTAAAACCTGTGTCTCCTGCATTGTCAGGTGGATTCTTTACCACTAAGCCATGGGGGAAGCCCCTCTTATCCTTCGTATTCACATTTATTAAATGGGGATAATAGTAATAACTTCTTAGAGTTATTATGAAGTTAAATGAGATAAAGTCAATTAAATTAGTACAGGGCCTCTGGGGAAACAGCATTTATGGCTCCAGTTCTTTATTTCTTCACATAGTCACATTCTTACCTCTGAGTGCCCTCCCTCCTGTTCTGCACTGGATTCAGCCATACAACTTACTTTGGCCAATAGGATGTTAGCAGACATGATGAAAGCAGAGGCTTGTAAAGTACATGGACATTGGGATTTGCTCCTGACACACAGGAGGTGCTTAAAGGTGGTTTACATAGTAGCCCTTTGGTTATCAAAATTTATTTTTATTTAAATCACAGAGGTAGTTAGTTTTCCATCTATCTACTCTTAAAGTGCCTGTCAAATGTAATGTGCTTATTTAGCAATTTAACATATTTCAAATTGCTTCTATACTGTATCTTGTCCTTTTAATGGCATAGTATTTTAGTTATATTTAGTATACAGGTTGTTTGCATTTCATCTGGGCTCCTGATGGCGGGTGTAGAAGAGAAACAAGGCACAGAGCCCTCCTCTCAATAACACAAATTCAAAGGATAAGAACAAATTTAATGATATGTGGTATATATAGAGGTGTTGAGAGGAAACGGGATTCAAGGAGTTGGAGTCAAGTAGGTTAAGTCTGTGATATTTTAAACATGCTGTTAAGACTTTCCTACGGAAAAAAATAGGATAGAAAAAATAAGTAATAATCTATTTGCTTCACTTCTAAAGTGGCCTCACAGATGGTGTTTGGGCTGTGAAATGAATATTGTACCTTGACCTCTTTATTTGCCTCTTTGACAAACAGTTTCATGATTTCTTACCTTGTGATGCAGTTGGTGGTGTCAGAGATGAGTCACAGAGTTTTTGTTGTGTGTCTTGAAATAATGGGTTGGGTGGAGCAGTAGAGTAGCATCTGCTCTAACTTTGCTCTCTCTGATTCCTTTTAGAACTCTCTCAGTTCAGTTCAGTCAGTTCAGTCGCTCAGTCATGTCCAACTCCTTGCGACCCCATGAATTGCAGCACACCAGGCCTCCCTGTCCATCACCAACTCCCAGAGTTTACCCAAACTCATGTCCATCGAGTCGGCAATGCCATCTAGCCATCTCATCCTCTGTCGTCCCCTTCTCCTCCTGTCCCAATCCCTCCCAGCATCTAGAAGTTCTCAATTTTGTTTTTTCACCTGAGCAAAGAAAAGGCCACCCAATTGTCAAAGTTTACCCAGCTTACAGAATGGATGGAGCTGACCCTGAACACAGGCCCTCAGTTTCATTGGCATTGAGAGTGAAAATCAGGCCCTGACTCCTTCAGCAGCTGCTGATTAACAGCTGGTGCTGGTTTCTGGTTTGACTTTTAACTGGGAAGCCTGAATTACAGCTCCCTGATGAATGCATTCTCAGGGCTCTCTGCCAACTATTATTTCTGAACAGAACATGTTCATAAGCAAAAGCAAAACCATCGTGCTAGGAGCAACACCAACTGACCTAGTGGCCGTTTGAAGAAACAGGGGAGGAAGAATCCCGCTCTCCGCCAGCCATCCACGTTGCCCCTTGTTTCCTGACACACATGTGTTGGTCTTTCTCACTTACCTCCATCACAGCCTGTACAGTTCAACTTTATGTTCTGGAAAAAAATAAAGAAGGTCTGTGTTTCTGGCCTAATGTACAGAGAGAGAGGCAGCTCCAGGCTGAGATAATTTAAGGATTGACTAACAGGTCTGCATTCCTGACCAGAGCCTGCATTTCATAGATTCAAGAAGTCTTAGTTCTGGAAGGAACCTTAAAAGAATCTCTTCTGGATATTTTCAAATGATTTTTTGCTCAGAAATCAGACCAAATCTTAGGTGAATCAACAAATAATTAAAACAAAGAGAAATAGAATTGCTTTAGTTGAAAAGCAGAGTGGTGAACTGTAGATGAGTGCGGAGAAGAGCCACGGGTCAGCGGGAAGCAGAGTTAGAAAGCAACAAATGGGGCCCGGATTTTGTTTTTCAGAGAAAGATAGAGATGAATGACTGGTCTGCAAAGAGATAACATATTTCCCCACCATCTGAAAGTTGGGCACCCCCATTAAACCTTTTAACAGAAACCGAAGTGGTGTAAAGTGAAGAAGCGGTTACCTTAGGACACGTCTTGCTAACAGATGCCAAAAGTAAGAGGAGATAAAGCACAGATGCCCACAGACACAGTTCAAAGCTCTCATGGCTAGATGCTGAGATGCTGAGCCTGGAGAAGGAGCTTGGCGGGTACTGTTTCTGCTCGGGAGGTCGAGGGTGGGGTGCACACTACCTCTCTAACAGCTGCAGCAAAACCAAAGCTGGAACTATTTTCCCTTTTCACCTGTTTGCCTGAAAATGAAAATCCTCTTTGGATTTCTTTCCCTTAGCAAAAACAGGTGCTAATGCAGGCCTTTTGTAAAAGTAAAGTGATGTATAGTGAACTTTGAAAAGCGGGGATACCTGTAGCGAGGAGGGAGGGATAGAACAGCAACTAGAACTTGAATATCCTGACTTTCAGTGCAGTGCACTTTCAAGAATTCTAAAGAATCAGTGGGAAATTTGGTGCCCAGTGTTACCAAAACGAGCATTACCAATGGGAGCATGTAAAGAGATAATATATGAATTCTGGAACGTAACAGCACTATAGTGGGATCTGAGTCATTTGGCACACTATTTTCCAAGAAAATTCTAGAACTTTTCTTTGATGCGTTAATAATATAAGTAAAATTTTAAATACAAGTTAGAAATCAATTAAAAAAAAATCCCTTGCCCCAATCCCAAGCTCCTCACTGGGGATCACTGCCAACAGTTGGATCATCCAGGCATTTTTTTTATGACCGCACATCCACATTTATACCCACATATATGACTATGGTGTTTGTTGTTATTTACATAGAAATAGTGTATATATTGCTCTAGAACTTTAGAAAATAAAGCAGGTAACATCCTTCCATGTGAGCACACGCTCACTTATTTTTCAGCTGCTTTGCATGTGTGGTGTGACTGTCGTGGTTTAGTGGCTCAGTCATGTCTCTTTGCTGCCCGTGAA
This sequence comes from Bison bison bison, assembly GCF_000754665.1. Lineage (NCBI taxonomy): Eukaryota > Metazoa > Chordata > Mammalia > Artiodactyla > Bovidae > Bison > Bison bison. Next base: position 2,736,648 of record NW_011494846.1, on the reverse strand, counting down.
CTGTAACCCACCACCTCTTCTGTCCATGGGATTTCCCAGGCAAGAATACTGGAGAGAGTCACCATTTCCTTCCCCAGGGGATCTTCCCGACCCAGGGATGGAACTTGTGTCTCCAGCTTGGCAGGCAGATTCTTTACCACTGAAGCATTTGGGAAGCCCTGTGGTGTGGCTGTAATTTGATGCATTTATCCATTCTTCTGCTGGTGAACATTGAGATTGTTTCTAAAACTTCATCATTAGAAAGCTACAATTAAGATTTTTTTAACATAACAGGCTCCATTTTTGTACATTTTTGTGCCAGATAGATCCTTGGGAGAATTGCTATGTCAAAAAGACACTTAAATTTTTGATAAATGTTGCCAAATAACTCTACAGAGAACTGAGGCCAGTTGACTCTCCCAATTTTTACTGACAACTGGCAGTACCCTTTGCCAGCAATAACACTAAATATTAATCTTATTAACCTTGCCAATCTGACAAAGAGAACATCCGCACATCTCTGACTTGTGAGGTTAAGCTTCCTCTGTGCTTATTTGTCATTTGTACTTTTCTCTGAGGGTTGTTTTTTTTCCCCATACAAATTAGGTTGTTTGCCATTTGCTATTCAGTGCCAGGAGCTTCTCATGCAGTCTTAATACTGACCCTTTGATTATGTATGTTGCAAGTATTTTCTCCAGGTCTGCTGTTTGTCACATAATTGCGTTTAGGCAGTCTCTTGTCATATAGAGGTTTTAAAATATGAAGTCAAGGATGCCAATCTTTTCCTTTATAGGGAAGCTCACATTTCTAATAGTCTTTCAATATAAATTATTTGTCCCCTAGTCACTCCTAGAATAACTGCAGCAGTGATACACTTTTCATTGGAAATAAATCATTCTAAATTTAAAATGCAAATTTAAACTTGCTGCTGATGTCTTTGACTAACAAAATCAATCTTTACAGCGGAAAATAAAATTCTCCTCTTAAATTATATACATATCAGAGAAATCTCTAGAAGGCTCAGATAAATGGTGAGTATTTCAAATTGGAAACTGTGACATGATTGGAAATCTCATGTTAAAAAGCCCAAGCAGACAGTTTTAAAAATTTCAGCCTCTTAACAGGATGTTCACGTCTCTCAGTACCTATTGTTTTTGTCAGCTCAAGTCTTGCTCCTAGGATTCAAGATATCATAGGTGATTGCTAACATATAAATGGTTGTTAAGACTTAATAAGCAATTAACACCTTTGGATGAGCCTATCTGTCATTTGAGGAAGTAGGACTCAGGAAGATTAAATTTTGTTATATGTGATAAAGCCGGTTACAGGTTTATCTTTGCTGCTATGGAAAAATTGAGGTCTTCATGGGCTTTCCTATGCCCTGAAAGCCAGCATTGACTCTAAAGATTCAGGGCACACAAAGGAGATGTATGTTTGTGTGGAGGAGGAAGCGGGTAGTGGGCGGAGGGGGAAAGAGAAGGGAAATAGAGATGAGGACTGAGAAGAAGTCTTGAGAAATCATTTTGCAGTTGTAGATGATGTTGCATGGTTACTTTTTTATTTCTCTGCTGCACCGTGAGGGTCAGTATCGCATCTCTAGTGACACATGAGAAGTATTCAGAGATTATTTGCTGCTTATTTTCATGTAAATTTTGCTTCTGTATTCCTTGTACTACCAGTAATAGTGATGAACTTGGTTCTTTGTGGCTGGAACAATGATACTCACTAGGGTGATCAACATTAACAATTATCTTTGAATTTGAGCATTACTGTGCTCGGGTACTATCCAACGGTTTGGCCTAAAAATGGAATTGGAAGGAAGGTTTGCTATTTGTGCTTGGACCCCAGTGCCCTTTTTAAAACTTAATTCAGAGATTTTGAGAACAGTGAGGGCTTTCTGTCCCCATGGAGCTTATCAGTTATGACAGGGATCAGCAGGAACTCTCTCTCCATCTTGTTGCCTCAAGACAGATGGAAATGAAGACTGTATCAGGACTAAAAGTGTTGTCTAAAACCAGGTGAAATAAATAGGCAGACAAATAAGTAGCGTGCTTGTCACCTTGCCTTTGCGGTGTATCCTAGAAGGATGCAAGGATGCATACATAAAGATACAAATGTACATAATTAGCAGGCCTGGGCATTTAGAGTCTTTATGTAAAAAGGATCCAGAAAGCTGAAAAGGGATTCAGTAGGAAATAATAGCTTAATGCTAAGCTGAAACTGATGTGGCAACACCAGTGAGGTCATAATATTTCAGAGTATTTACTCAGGAGCCAGACCCCCTCGCTAACTCTGCCTCTTGGCAGCTTTGACTGTGGCCATGTGTTGGTATCACTTTTTGCTGTTATTTAGTCACTAAGTCCTGTCTGACTCATTGCAACCCTATGGACAGTAGTCCACCAGGCTCCTCCGTCCGTAAGATTTTCCAGGCAAGAATACTGGAGTGGATTGCCATTTCCTTCTGATTATAGGTATATGCTTTAGAGCCAAAAATGTCTCGAGTGTCAAAGAATCCCTTCTCTCCAGTAGAGCTCCCAGTGAAGAAACATCCTTGGTCCCTAACTTGCAGCTCTGAAGTAGACACCTCAAAAGTCAGATGTCAGGGACTTCCCTGGCTATCTAGTGGTTAAGACTCCAAGTTTCCAATTCAGTAGTTGCAGGTTTGATCCCTCGTCTGGGGAACTAAGATCCCACATGCAGCACAAGGCCAAAAACAAAGGTCAGGTGTCTACAGGACACAGGAGAAGACAAACCGATGATTGGTGCTCAGATGGTTTTTGTTTTGTGCCTCCTCATTGCATAGGGCGCTGCTGTGGTATAATCGTGCCCCATACTGTGCTGTACTCAGTTGTATTTGACTCTTTGCAACCCCGTGGATTGTAGCCTGTCAGGCTCCTCTGTCCATGGGATTTTCCAGGCAAGACTACTGGAGTGGTTGCCACTTCCTACTCCAAGGGCTCTTCCCAACCCAGGGATAGAACTCACATCTCTTGCCACATCAATCTCACACTGGCAGGCAAATTCTTTACCACTGCACCCCCTGGATTGCACCCTCTCCACACTATTAGAGCTAAGTATAAGACAAACATTCCCTAATTTGCAGTCATTCAGGTCTGCCATCATGGCTTAAATATTCCAGAGAAGCAAGAATAAGGAGCAATAACCACAATCCAAAATTTAACAGCTTTTATCTAACAGTAATAAACGCCTAGGTATATACAACTTTCAGAAAAATCAAAATTATAAAACAGTTTAGAATGCAGAGAGACCTATAGAAGATTTTCTTGTGTTACAAAAATACTCATTACAGAATTCCTTTAAGTAGCAAGTTATTCCAGCATATCAAAAAAGTATTAACTTACCCAAATTTATTATTATAGCTTTTGTTAATATTCCTGAGCTTATGTGAAATTGTTCTTCATTTTTAGTACTAAAGAATAACTCAAATTTCAGATATTTTAATCTAGACTAAATAATGGCAATGTTCATATATAGTGTATATTTACAGGGTTTTATATCCTCCTTCCCATGCCTGTGGACCAATTTCCAAATAGATACGTGACATAAAGACAAGGCTTCTGGTTACCTCTGACCCAGCCCATTTGTGCTCTCTGCATGACTGACAGATTCATTGCCAAGTATCTGCAGCCCCTCGCAGACATGTCAGGAGAGGTGGCTGTGATCACCTAATTAGAGTAGGATCAAGGAGGGGGAGCCCATGCTGGTCACCCAGGAGTCCTGTGATCAGCTATTATCAAAGTCCCCAGGCTTTCTCTTCTGATGAAAATGTCAACCTCAGGAAGAAGTGTCTGCTATAGCTTCTCAAAACACAGAGGACAGAGAAATTTAGAGGAAGGCTTTTAAAAAATTTAAACAAGGATGATCCATTATGAGCATCACTAAGGATCTTGCCTGGGTCTGTGAACTTTATATCTGTTCCTCTTCACGTCTCTCACCTCTTTACTCCCAGAGGTCATCCCAATCAGTTCTATTTCACTCCTGCCACATCTCCCCTATCAAAAGTGTGAACAGAATTCAGAAAATAGTTGCATAGATTTCAGAGCATGGCCACCTTTTCTTTTCCTACTAGCCTTCCTCAATAGATACTATTAAACTCATTTCTATTCTTCCTTATCTAAACCATTCTCCATTGGTATATGCAGTCAGATAAACCTCATATTGGCATATAAATGACTCACATTATGATGGAGGACGCATCATGAAACTGTAGCATCCTATTTTCCTGGGAAGGAAAGTGTTCTGGACATACCACAGCAGGTGAGAAGCAGCAGGAAGTCTGACTGCTTGACAAACAATTTGATGAGAAAATTTGTCTTAAAGTCTTTGGAACTAAGTAAGAAAAGAGGTACCCAAGATCTGAAAGGAATTTATTAAATTTTATTATATCTGATCGTATATGTTCAATATTTTCCCAAGCAGAGCTCATCTTAGGCTTTATAGTTTACAGTAAATGCATCTCAGTACAGATTCATTCATTCTGCACTGAAAGATAGACATCATATGTGTTGGACGGCCATTTCATTTCGTTGTTTATTGCATTCATGTCATTCACCTATTCATTCATTCAAAGAATGTCCTATCCATGGGTCAGGTTTGTTATAGCAACAATACAGAGCAAAAGCAACAGGACAAAGGTTTGCATCGTTGGTGTCTAGAAAGCTCAGGTACAAGCTTTTGTGTCATTTCCCTTCTGGGGCTACATTGGCATACTCTCTCATACATTGGCAGTGAAACACAGGGACACGTGTGTGGTAGCCCAAGGTCAAGGTCAAGGCACTGGTCAATTAGGTTTCTGGTGAGAATTTCCTGGTTCAGAAACAACCATCTTCTTTCTGTGTCCTCACATGGCAAAGGGGCAAGAGAGCTCTCTTAGGTCTCCTTTTTAAGGGCACTAATCCAGATCATTAGGGCTCCACCCACATGACCTAATCACCTCCCAAAGGCTCTACTCTTTGTTACCATTCCATTAGTGGTTAGGATTTCAGCATGTGGATTTGTGGTAGGTGACACAAACATTCAGTCCGTAGCCCTGATTCAAGTGTCTGGCCATTAGTATTAAAAAATTCTCTCCAAGTGACTATAACATGCTGTTAGAGCTAAGAACCATTGTACAGGGACTGAGGGGCCATTGGCAGTTTGAAACATGTTAGTGGAGGAACATGTTAGAACTGATGCTCAGGGAGCTGATGCCCAGGAGCCTGGGTGGCCTGGAAGGAGGAGTCTGTCGGAAGTCTCTCTCAATAGTACAGTCATGAGGATGTGATGACAGTCTGCACTGACATCTGTGTTCAATTTGAGCCGAAACTGTGGCGAAGAACACAATTCTCTGCGTTTGTGCTCACCATGTGCCCCAGGGGACGTCCCGCACCCTGCTTCCTGAACAGTGACCTGCTCCCTAACCTAAATAGCACAGAAAACCGGGAGTGGGGAAACAACAAGCCTTGAAAATGATCCTTTCTCTACTTAGCAATGCTGATGTTATTTTTAGCAACTACTAGTGCTCATTCTGGAGAAGGTGATGGCACCCCACTCCAGTACTCTTGCCTAGAAAATCCCATGGACAGAGGAGCCTGGTAGGCTGCAGTCCATGGGGTCGCTAAGAGTTGGACAGGACTGAGCAACTTCACTTTCACTTTTCACTTTCATGCATTGGAGAAGGAAATGGCAACCCACTCCAGTGTTCTTGCCTGGAGAATCCCAGGGATGGAGGAGCCTGGTGGGCTGCCTCTATGGGGTCACAGAGAGTCGGACACGACTGAAGTGACGCAGCAGCAGCAGCAGCAGTGCTCATTCGGGAAGAATAACTTGACCAATGCCCTGAACTTTTCCAGTACAGATCCAACCTAATCATTAGTTTCCTCCCTCCAAATTCACTCTCAACCTGAGTGAAAATTCAGGAAAAAAAAAAAAAAGGAAAATTCCAACCCAAGTGAAACAGAGTTAATTCCAAAGCCACATTAGCCACTACCCACTGGTTCTTTGTACTGTTCATCAGCTCAGAGGGTGCCCCTTCATCAAGCAACTTTCCAATGACAGCCCCAGAGGACTCCTGTAGGATGGACATGGAAGAGTCACCAATTCACAGAACTCATCCTGTGATTCTGTTCCTCTGAAGCCAGCTGTGATATTAGAACTGTACGTGCCGAAAAACTGTCAGTGTTTTTCTACCTATTACATAGATAAACCCAAAGTCTTTATCTCAGCTTTGTTGTTGCTTAGTCACTAAGTCTTGTCTGACTCTTATGTGACCTCATGGACTGTAGACCACGAGGCTTTTCTGTCCATGGGATTTCCCAGGCAAGAATACCCGAGCACGTTGCCATTTCCTTCTCCAAGAGATCTTCCTTAACCCAGGGATTGAATCCACATCTCCTGCATTGGTAGGTAGATTCTTTACCAGTGATCCACCAGGGAAGCCCTTTATCTCAGCATACAAGGTCCTTAAAAAAACTGGCCTTCCAACTCCTGCATTCTCTCTGGCCTCATCTTGGCACACTGCCCTCACCTCCAATCCACACTCCCCTAAAATCCACACTCCAAGTGAAATAACTAATATTCTCCTTTGGGTTTATTTTTTGCCTGCCTGATTTCTATTCATTGTTTATGTCTCTGTTTAGCTATCATTTCTTTCAGGCAGTCTTCTCTGATTCCTTAAAATTTGATCAAGTAACCCTCCAATATTATCTTGTGCTTTTGTAATACTTGGGACATGAACTTTTCTGGGTTGACATGAGCTTGTGTCTCCTATGAGGGCAGGGTGTCTTTTCCATATTGTATCCTTGGTCCCTAGCCTAGTGCCTGGCTAATGGGGTGCTGTGCTTAGTCGCTCAGTCGTGTCTGACTCTTTGCAACTCCATAGACTGTAGGCCGCCAGGCTCCTCTGTCCTTGGGGATTCTCCAGGCAAGAATACTGGAGTGGGTTGCCATGCCCTCCTCCAGGGGATCTTCCCAACCCAGGGATCCAACCCAGGTCTCCCACATTGCAGGCAGATTATTTACCATCTGAGCCACCAGAGAAGCCTGGATACTGGTAGAAAATGATAAATATTTGTAGAATAAATTAATACAATATAGTCTTACTAGTTTTCTTACAGCATTCCTACGTACTCTCTAGGGATCACTATCTGAATTTAGGAAAACAATACCTAAGTGGCACTATACAAATTCATCTCAAAACTGTTCTTCATTCCAGTGGAAATGGATTGTAGAAATGGTGAAATTGTTGCTTACCAGTGAAATTACTGTTTTCCAAAATAAATGGGTTGGGGAGACCTTTTTCTCTTTCATGATTAAGGCCTGTGGTGGTCATCGAAAGAGATGTAGGCAGTACAGAGTTCCTCATTTAAAAAATTCAAGAGCAATATTGTAAAGTAATTAGCCTCCAATTAAAATAAATAAATTTATATTTTAAAAAATTCAAGAGCAAAAGAACATTAAGCAAAATTTCATTATTTTTTGCGATAGCAATAGCCTAGAAATCTTGAGGGGGCAAAAAGTCACACACAGTAACATGAAAAGGCAATCTGCTGGGCTTTTTAAAGAAATGACAGAAAAATAATAGTGATGAAAAATGACCACACTATATCAAATCCTTGGAGAATGACTTTTATCGTTCATTACAACTGCTATGGGGCTTGTGCTCATACTTTTTAAACCTAACTAAAATATTTAGCTTTCCAAGGAGAAAGATTCTCTCATTTTCTTCCCAGTACTATACATTTTCTTCCCTTACTATACCAGAAGAGTATGTGTCCACTGAAAACTGGATTAAAATGAAACATCAAACAGTGAGTTATACTTGCATACAACACCGTGGTCATTTATTAAACCATGGACATTAACTATTTTGGAACTTTTAAATTCCTGTTAGGAAATGTCATTCTTCCCATGCAGAGGGAGTACATTTTGATATGGAAAAATAAAAGAATACCTTTTTTATTTATAGGAAAATGCAAAGATTTCTAACAAAATGAACTAAAAACTGATATGCAGTATTTAAGATGATTTATATAGACTTTTATTATAGCACACCCATTTTCAGATAAAGTTATCGCTTATACATTTTCTTGACTCTTTCAGAATCTAAATAATATTAGACCATATACTTAATAATCACTAAATTATGCATTCAACTAATAGAAATGGGAATCAATTTCTAAAATGCTCCAACGATGTGACTTGATTGTGAGTCCTTTACTTAAATAAAATATTTTGCTTTTTTTTCGGTAACTTCATGAGCTAATAGTTTTAAAGGACCCCTAGTCAAGATCAAGATATCTAAGCCATTAGATCAGAATACTTGCATCTTAAGCATGATTCATATGTCATGTTAGGACCTGCATGTGAAGCATGTCTGTGGTACATGGTTTCAGTTACACTGGACAGAACTTCTGCACCTCCCTTTGGTGGGGGGTGTAAACGTTCCCATCTGATCATAATGTCCTCCAAGTCATCTGTATTTTCACAATCGGTTGTATTTCCTTCTGTTTTTAAGGCTGAGCAGTGTTCCATTGTATGTATATACCACATTTTCTTTATCCAGTCAAAAAACTAGACTTTATTAACACATTTACCTATTCTTTTAAAGCTTTATATAAATGGAAATCTTCATTGTGCTTTATTTTGTGTCTGGCTTTTGGATTGTTTTGTTCAATGTTTTGTTTCTTCATTTTATATTTGTTAATTATATATTTGTTTCTTAATAGTATATTTTGGATGAGTTAGTTGTCAGTCATATGTATTTCAAATACTTTTCTCACTCTATAGCTTGTTTTTTACTCTGTTAATAGTCACTGTTGGAAAGCACATATTCTAATTTTTAAGTATTAAAATTTATTTGTATTCTTTTATGTCTCATTTTAAAAATTGGAGGGATGTTGATTTGACTTTGTAATACACAATTTAAAAAGAATTCTGTGGACAGAGGAGCATGGCGGGCTATAGTCCATGGGGTCACAACGAGTCGGACACAACTGAATGACTAACACACATGTGCACACACACAATTTTTTACAATAATTGTCTTTCAATCCTTCAACAAGAGACACCCCCTGCTTATCTATATCCTTAATATCTCCCAATAACATTTTATAGTTTTTTGAGTAGAAGTCTTACACATCTTTGGAGTCCAAGGCATCAGAATATGAGAGCATTTGACACCTGGGTAGGCATCTATAACACTTTGGAAGCAGTTAACATAATTATCAGGAAAAATAATTTTCCTGATTTATTCTTAGTTTTAACATAAAGTAACAATTAAAAATAGTAAACTTAAATCTTAAAAATATTATTTAAACTCTATGAAATATTTCACGCATGAGGTAAAACTTTTCATCGCCAAACAAAATTACACCTTGCAGTCTGCACTGTTTCATTGTTTTTTAAATTTTAAACACAGATTAAAAACTCTGAAAGGTTACACGAAATAACAGATTCAAAGCAACTCAAGTTCTATTTCTTTGTCTTTACTATCACGGGGCTCTCATATTCTTTATTTTGAATCTACTGCTTAAATCAAGGAGTGGGTGGTTTCCTAAGGGTAGGATACTCTATGCCCAAAGAGAGCTCAAAAGATTCTGAGAAGGAACGGACTTATTCCCAAAATGAACTATGTCTAGCTGAATATTCATGTAGAATTCTTATCTTTTTCTCATTCAGTTGTAGAAATTCTGTTTATATGCTGAATATAGCACAGATCTTCTACTTTTTCAGCTGCCTTTAACTCTTTTAACTGTATCTTTCAAAGGACATATGCTCCTATTTTTGATGAAGCCCAACTTAGTCCCCTTTTTACATTATACTATTGGCATTTAGTTTAAGAAATCTCTGTATCTAGCATCTTCTAAAAATTTTATTGTACTTTTACCTTCAGCTTAGTTCAGTCGCTCAGTCATGTCTGACTTTTTGTGAGCCCATGGACTGCAGCATGCCAGGCCACCCTGTCCATCACCAACTCCTGGAGCTTGCTCAAATTCATGTTCATCGAGTCAGTGATGCCATCCAACCAATATCCTCTTTGTCTCCTTCTCCTCCTGCCTTCAATCTTTCCCAGCTTCAGGGTCTTTTCTAATGAGTCAGTTCTTTGCATCAAGTGGCCAGAGTGTTGGAGTTTCAGCTTCAGCTGAAAAAAAAACAAACAAAACCTTTTACTTTAGTTAACAATCTGTCTGGAATGGGTTTTTGTTTGCGACATGAGATAGAGGTCACATTTTTTTTCTGTGTGGACCTCAACTGACCCAGCATTATTTATTGACAAGATCATCCTTTTTCCTCTCTTTTGTGGTGTCAGCATGGTAAAAAATCAAGTGACCATATGCACATGAACTATTCTAGGACTCTTCTGTTCCGTTGGGTTGTCTACCATTGTAACAATTCCACGCCGTCTCATCATTTTACATTATTTTTTTATGTCTGGTAGAGCCAGTTCTTCCACTTTGTACTTCTTTAGGCTTTCCTTGACTGTTTGTGGCCCTCAGCATTCATGAGTGATAGTCGATCTGTCATGCCTGACTCTTTGCAACCCCATGGACTGTAGCCTGCCAGGCTCCTCTGTCCATGGAATTTTCCAGGCAAGATTACTGGAGTGGGTTGCCATTTCCTTCTCCGTCAACATTCATAAATAAACTTTAGAATCAGTGAGTTAGTTTTTTTTTTAATAAAAACAAAAGGAAATGAAACAAGCCTTACAAGGCTTTTGATTGGAATTGCTTTGAATCTTTTTTCTTTTCATGAATTTTCTTTCATGAAGAGAACAAGTGAATTTTACCTCTGGGTTTGGGAAGAAAGACATTTATTTTATTTTTCCAAAATCCTGAGAGCTGTACAGCAATGATAAATAGTAATCCAGTGATCTCTTATTTTAAATATTTATTTTTTAAGCAAAACAGTTTATTCACACAGATAATATCTCAGATTTGAAAGGTTTCTGGTAAACTTCTTAAATGAATTGTTTTCCTAAAACAAATAAGAGGCTTTATTATCTAAGCAGCTGGGTATTTCCTATTGCTTTGAATGTGAAGGGAAACCAACTACTCAGGATCTATTAGAACAAGTCTGATTCCTGGGCAGAGGAAAGAAGATTTGTGTAATAATACATTTTTAAGTGTATATCCTTGATGAAGATTATAAGACAAATCACATAATTTTATAAGTATTATAATATTTAAATGTTTTAAAAATAATGTTTATATAATCACTTAAGTGATATAATGACAGTGCATAAGAATTACTGAATTGTCAAGAGAACTGAATGTGATTTTGGTGAGTCATGAACACTCTCCAGGCTTCAGTTTCTGACCTGTAAAATAGGACGGTTGAGATGATCTCTGAGGTTCCTTCTAGAACAAACACCTATTTTTCTACCTATCTTAAATCTCCCTTCATAGTGCTAAAAACCACAGCCTCATTATTATATTATGGATATATTTTATGATTTGACTTCCAGCCTTTTATTATTTCAAGAAAAATTTAATGTTTTCTATTTTAAAATGTCTTTAAGGGAATCATCAAAAAGATCTTCACCAGTATTGAAAAATTCATATGCTATTAAAAAAATCACAAAAATGTAGCATAGTACAAAATCCCAGTTACAAGAATTAATAAGACCCAGTACTCTTGCCTGGCAAATCCCATGGATGGAAGAGCCTGGTAGGCTATAGTCCATGGGGTCGCTAGGAGTTGGACACGGCTGAGCGACTTCACTTTCACTTTTCACTTTCATGCACTGGAGAAGGAAATGGCAACCCACTCCAGTGTTCTTGCCTGGAGAATCCCAGGGACAGGGAAGCCTGGTGGGCTGCCGTCTATGGGGTCACACAGAGTCGGACACGACTGAAGCGACTGAGCATCAGCAGCATGATCTAAAAGTACAGCATGATGACTATAATTAACAGTACCGTATTGTATACTTGAAATTTACTAAAAGAATAGGTCTTAAAACTTCTCATCACAAAAAAAGTTAACTTTGTGAGGTGATGGATGTGTTAACTAACCTAATTGTGCATATCACTGAAATTATATCTATATCTATATCAAATCAAATCATCACATTGTACACCTTAAACTTACACAATGGTATATGTTAATTATATCTCAGTAAAGCTGGCAGAGGAATAAGGTAACATAATGTTGAAACTGAACAGATGACTTTTCTATAGTAAGACATACATATACATAGTCTTGGGGGTCACTAGAGTAGAAACAATGATGTGTGAAAATAAGAGGCATCCATGCTTAGACACTAATGGAATTAAGTACACATCAGTGAGATGGAAGTATCCCTAAAACCTTGACCTTCAACTCACTTTCCCAGCAGCCATTTTCTTCCAACTGGGAACCATCACATATATTTAATATGACCCAGTCCATCTCCCCAAATTATTTTTATTTCTATCCTTCTCTAGGTACCTGGACATGGATCTTGTATTCTTTTACCTTCTCATGTCGAAGTCTGCTAATTTATTAGTTATAAATATGACAAAAGGCTATACTCTCAACTGAATTAACCACCCCCCCCCATTGTTTAGGTTTCTGAGTACAAGGTCAAGAGCAAGATCTAATTCAACTGAAATGAAAATATTAGCTGAGTTACAGTTCTGCACTTGGCATAGAAAGATAGAATAAGGCCAATCAACCACCCCTAAATGTAGTGAAAACCAGGTTTTTATTACAACCAAAACACTCTGACTTCATGGAAATGTCAGCTTACTGATTAAAAGACCCACCCACCACCAACCTTCCTCACAGCAGTGAGGCTCATCTCTTAACTGGCCAGGGACCTGGTGGTGGTTTGCTCCTAGGAAAACCATGAGGACTGCAATCAAAGACGGAGCCACAGAGCATAGTTTTCTCCCCCCAAATTTTAAAACCAAATCCCCATTCTGAGTTGAGATGTTTCCTCTAGAAGTCTAATTAAATATTTATAATTGATTTCTGGCTATAGGAGTTCAATATTTTTGGAACTGAGAAAAGAAATGTATGTCTTGTTTATCAGATTATAACATAAAACCAGAGGTGGCAGAAAGGGTGAATTTATATCACTTTGATTTCACTTCCATGGGATACTCAATAAGAAAAAATAAAAACAAAAGAAAATAGATGTTTGTGCTCACATGTAAACTTGGGAGAAAAAACTAATTATGATTAAATGAACTTCGACTAATAATCTGATTATAAAAACCAAGACAAGAGGTGTGTTGATCTTTTTACACATTTTATTTATTCAGATTTCCTCTATTTTAATATAATCTGGTAGTGGACATGATTAGAAAAGCTTTTAGAAGCAGGAATTACTTTTAATTGTACATTTTTTCTAGTTGCATTACTTATTTTTTTTTTTCTTTAAAGAAGGGTTTTATTACATATAAGAATTGAATGGGCCTAGCAGCATATCCCCAAATGTCTCATTTCAAGGCCATTTAGTTTTCAGTTATGAACAGCAAAATTTTAGTTGAAACAAAATGCTGTTATTTATTTTTTGCCTTACAATGTGAACAATTATGAGACTGTGGATTTAGAGCCTTATAGAAATCAGGGTGTGTAAAAAAATGAGTCATATATAAAACTCATTTCATATGTATTATAGTTATAATATTAAAACTAATTTATACAACTAATATGTATAAAGTGAAAATGTTAGTTGTTCAGTCGTTTCTGACTCTTTGTGACCCCATGGACTGTAGCCCACGAGGCTCCTTTGTCCATGGAATTCTGCAGGCAAGAATACTGGAGTGGTAGCCATTCTCTTCTCCAGAGGATCTTTCCCCACCAAGGGACTGAACCGTCATTGAAGGTGGATTCTGTACTGTATGAGCCACCAGGGAAGCCCAATATTTATAAAGCTAATTTTAAAAACTATATAGTGGCTTAGAGATGACAAAAGACTTTCACATAAATAATATATTATCTGTGTCAGGCAACATTCAAGAACTTCAAGTACTTTTATAAGTTTTTCATCTTTTTCCTCTACAAAAACCCTGTCAGTAGGCATTTTTATCCTTCTCTGCTGGATGGGTAACCTGAGGCTCAGAGAGATGAAGCAAAATTTCCAAATCTCCCAGCTGGTGCATAGCAGATCTGGATCTCAAACCAAGGCGTCAAACTCCAGGAGCATATCTTAAACTCTGCATTTTCTTCCTCATTTTTTCTGCCTTTCTTTAGAGGATATGATGGAAGAACTTGAAACAAAGTTTCTACGGACAGATCATCGTTTTCTCTGCCCTAAGACAGAGCAAAATGAAGGCAGGGTGTAAGTGAAGAGACACTTGTCTGGTGGTTCAGTGGTGGAGACTGTGCTTCCACTGCATGGTGCAGGAATGTGATTCCTGACTGGGAACTAAGGTCCTGCATGCCACGTGGCATGGCCAGAAAAAACAGACAGAGGAAGTGGAGAGGTGGGGAGAGTAGAGCAGGAAATGTAGAAGGAAGAGACTCTGTGGTGTAATATTGTTCTGGATGCACTCAGATCTTTTCTAGCTTCGAGCTAGTCTTTTTCAGTAAACACATTTTTTAAAATATTTGATCATGAGATTGGTTTTCTTTAAAGTTCTGATGTGAAATTTGGAAATTAGCATTTGAAACCAGGAGAAAATGACATTAATGTTATTTACGAGCTTTCTGAAACATTCCGTTCAAATTTCTACTGATTAGCTGGTAAGAATAAAAGAGAGGTCAATTGCATTGCTGGAAAGCAATTGTGTGTGCGCATGTGTTCATGTGTGTGTATTGTGTGTGTGAGTGTGATGCATGCATGTGTGTGATGTGTGTATGTGAAAAGGTATGTGTAGTACATACATAAGGATATCTGGTGTGTTGGGGTTACTTGGGTCAGAGGGAAGGAAGTGGTCACTAATGCCTATAGGAAGTGGATAGTGGTGACACCAGATTGCAAAAGCTGGGCCATGAAGTTGAGGAGGACAGAAGACATGCAGGGGAGAGAACCCAGTAAGGTCAGGAGTGGGCAGCCTCCTCTTCCCAGGGAGGAATGGTCTCATACAGGCCTGAGAGAGAAGCCAGCTGGAGGAGCCCCACTGATCTGGTGATCACCGGGAGAGACAGAGGTCACAGCTTGTCCTCACAGCTTATGTCCACTAGCCTGTCAGAAATTCACATGCTCTTGATAGTTAGAGGGCCCTGGGGCTGTGTGTTAGAGTCTAGTCAAGTACAAGCTATTTGTAGTAGAAAGCACGGCCACAGGGGCCATTCTGTGCCAGTCCTTCGGTTATCCATTCCGTATATCCGCTCTGCAAGGCAGCTTCACTATTCTTTATGATAAATGAGAAAGCAAGTCTCAAAGAAGCTGAATGATGTGGCCATGGCCATGAAGCTGTTCTTAGCAGGGCAGGAGTGAGAGGGCCCCCAATTCATTTTCTTTCTCTCCCCACTCACTCAGAACTCACTGCAGAAGTTTGCAAATGAGAATCCTATCCAAATTGGGCCTCCCCCAAAGCACAGTTTGTGAGAGCACCTGTCAGTATAAACAGAAGAGAGACTTAAATATCCCATTTCTGGAAAGGCATTTTGCTGGATCAGAGCTGAGTGCTCTACCTGGTTCTTCTATGACCTGGGTGAGACATCAGCAAGCAGGTGGGGAAAGGAAGGGGGAAGGTGGAGAGAGAGATGAAGTGAGGGCTCTTGCAGCCCTCAAATCAAATTGTGCTGGTGGTTGGTTCTGAAGAGAAGTACATCAGAAAGGATGCTGGCTCTCAGGAGGGCTCTGGCTACCCACAGGAGGGTAAGGCAGGGCTGCATATGCTAAGGACTCCGGCCTGGGGCAGCCCATCCAAGCTGGACTACAGGAGCCAGTTTATAAGAGAGGCCACTGAGCCAGTGGCCCTCTTTGAGGCTCACACTGCAAATGTTTGCCACAGCTCTGTCTGACCTCCCACGTAAGTTTTTTAAGGTATCTCTTCTAAACAGTCACTGGGGTATAGTGGAGAATTATCCAGAGGAAAGAATGAGGACCAGTAGCGACCCTTGAAGGTGCCAAATGCTCCTTTGAGACAAAGAGAATATCTGTAATTCTGACTCAGTTGTATCTCCGGGTGAGGTTCTATAATATAAACCTTTTGCAGGCATGTCTTCCATGACCAGCACTGACCAAACTGTATTCTAGCCCTCCTATTCAAAGTGTGGTCCTCAGAGCTTATTAAAGTGCAGTATCTCAACCCCATCCCAGAACCTTCATTTTAACTGAACCAGAATCTTCATTTTAACAAACTCCCAGGTCTCATGTCTGCATCTTAAAGTTTGAGATGCCCTCTTGGTTTGATGCGTTCACTTGTGTCCGACTCTGTGCGAGCTCACAGACTGGAGCCCCCAGATTCCTGTGTCCATGGGATTGTCCCAGCAAGAGTATTGGAGTGGGTTGCCATTCCTGTCTCCAGGGATCTTCCCAACCCAGGGACCAAACCTGGTTTTCTGCATTGCAGGCAGATTATTTACCATCTGAGTCACCAGGGGAGCCCCTAAAGTTTGAGAAGCATGGGTTTATTTGTCACTGGTGTTAGTTAGGATTCAGGAAAGAAAAAAAATGGTTTTGGTGAATATATACATATACATATATACCTATGTTGTCTCAGAAAAGTAATCTCTCAAATTTTGTCTAACCCAGTGCTTTCCAAATGTATTAACACAGAACTCCTGTTTTTAAATGAAACAGGTATCAACATCTCATAAGACACCATTGTTGGTTCCTAATAGAGATCCCCAACTAGCTGTTGATGGGGGTGGGAGCAGTTGGTGAAGAACCTTATTGAATACAACTCTGTTAAACAGAAGCAAGGGAAGTTTATTGGAGGTTCTAGATGCCATTTCAGAAATGAACTAAAAGATAGAATATAGAAAAGAATTATACGACGAAGGTGAAAACCATGACCGTGAATCTGCCACTGTGTGATGTTACCTAAGGGTTTTAATTTCTGTGAATGTCAGTTTCTCCTTTGTGAAATAGGGATAATCACAGAACCTACTTCAACTGTGATGTTTGGAAAATGCTTATGAGAGATTAGCACGCAGTAATTGCCCAATAAATCTTGGTTATTTTTGATGTTAACTATTCTTAATATCCACAGAGTAAAATGGAAAGAACATTGTAAGATTATATAATTTAGAACTTCCCTATGTTTTTAGTTTCTGTTTTCCCAGGTCTGCTTCCTAAAGGGATTAGCAACAAAACCAAATGTACACGGCTTGTGTGTTAGTCTTCAGGTACAGCAGGAGCCTGGGCTATTTGTGCAAGCTGCTACCCTGGAGGCAGTCAGTCTTGGGAGAAACAGAACACAAAGGGACAGATAGGCTGCTCATCACACCAACAGGAGAGGAAAGCAGGCCAAGGCCCCGAGTCCACTGCAGGGAGGAGAGAGGGGCCCTAAAGAGAAGACGTGAATGTGAGAGGCGGTCCTGATACAGTAGCACTGGAAACTCTCTGAAATACCCTGATGCCAATAAAAAAAAAAAATACTGCATCTTAAAAATACTTCAGTAAAGAGAACTGAAGCATAATGAAGCATGAATTCTCCTCTAATATAGTTTATGGGTAGTGGGAGTCCCAGCTTCAACTTCAACTTTTTAGAATCTCTTAGATTAAGAAGTAGCTGAGTATTTAGGATGGATTGGTGGGGAGGCCTCATCAGAAGTCTATTAGCATGTAGGGATAAGGAAAGAACTCAATCCAACTCAATAAATTTGATGGGGGAGGACACATTAAGGGCAGGGG
>NW_011494846.1:2715543-2718835 GCF_000754665.1 Bison bison bison | reverse complement strand
AATATCTTGTAATAAACTAATGGAATATAATCTGCAAAAAAAAAGCCACCCCGAGTCACTAGGCTGTATACATGAAACTAACAAAATATTGTAAATCAACTAAACCTCAATAGAAAAAAAATCTCAGTGTAAGAGGGATTTCCACAGGCCAGGTCCAATGGAGGATTCAGAGAGATTTGGGGTAAAAACTGAAAGTTCTGTCGTGTATCAGGGTGAGAGTTTTTGGTACCTCTCCAAGCGTGTGCCCTCTTCACCTCGCTGCCCACCCTTGAGGGCTTCAGCTCTCTACAGTGGTGGTAGAAGGGTCCAGTCAGCATGGGCCACGGCCCTCCAAACCCAGCAGAACCAAACAGAAGTGGTACCCAGTGTTCAGCATCAGCAACTCTCCCTAGTAAAGGCGGATCCTCCCAGAAAAGGCCAGGGAGTCCTACAGACGCCACACAGTAACAGCTTGGGAGTTAGTTGCTCAGTTGTGTCCAACTCTTTTGACCCCTTGGACCGTAGCCTGCCAGGCTCCTCTGTCCATGGGATTGTCCAGGCAAGAACACTGGAGTGGGTTGTCATTTCCTCCTCCAGGGGATCTTCCTGACCCAGGGATCAAACCCGGGTCTTCGGCACTGCAGGCAGATTTTTTTTACCATCTGAGCCACCAGTCCAGCACAACAGCTTGAAAGCATGTGTGCAATTCCTTTGGGAACGTCTCCCAAATAGTTGTGGGGAAAACATTGTGGAGAGCTTTGGTTTCCCTGGTGGCTCAGATGGTAAAGAATCTGCCTGCAATGCAGGAGACATGAGTTCGATCCCTGGGTTGGGAAGATCCCCTGGAGAAGGGAATGGCAACCCACTCCAGTATTCTTGCCTGGAGAATTCCATGGACAAAAGAGCTTAGCGGACTACAGTCCAAGAGATCATAGAGTCGGACACGACTGTGTGGCTAACACTACTACTATTATTACTTGGTCCTGCAGCAGCAGGGAGCAGTGAAAGCTAGCAACGTATGTGTTCTAACTAATATTTTTAAACAAAATTACGACTTCACTTTCACTTTTCACTTTCATGCACTGCAGAAGGAAATGGCAACCCACTCTAGTATTCTTGCCTGGAGAATCCCAGGGATGGGGGAGCCTGGTGGGCTGCTGTCTATGGGGTTGCACAGAGTTGGACACGACTGAAGTGACTTAGAAAAAAAAAAAAAACCCTTAGAAAAGGGCTTTCCTGGTAGCTCAGTGGTAAAGAATCTGCCTGTCAATGCAGGAGACGTGGGTTCAATCCCTGGGTCAGGAAGATCCCCTGGAGAAGGAAATGACAACCCACTCTAGTATTCTTGCCTGGGAAATCCCATGGACAGAGAAGCCTGGTGGGCTACAGTCCATGGGGTTGCAAAAGAATCGGATACAACTTAGCAACTAAACAATAACAACAACACACCCTTAGAAAACTTGAAAGATGTCTTCATGCCTTATAATAACATAAAATAGCACACACATAGGCAACACATTTCTACAAGAGGCTGATTACAAATGAAAAAGAGCCTGGAGGAATAGAACAAAACATCACTTACCCTGCTGACTCACCTCCCAGTTCATTCAGAGTCTGCCTCAGTGTGCTCCTAGGAGGCCCTAACATCCCTCTCCCTTCATTTTCCCCTCTCTACTCCACTTTTCCCAGCGTCCTGGATCCATCCAACAGGTGACCCTTGTCATGAACATTGTGAAGATTGCATTCCTGGCTCTGTTCTGCTGGATGATGGTGGCTTCTTAGAGTCCCATAAGGTGCTTCAGATTCTTTAGGGTGGCTCATCCACAGCACTGAAACCACCTGGCTTCTTGTTAAAATACAGATTCTGATTCGGTAGGTCTGGGGTATAGGGCCCAAGATTCTGCATTTCTAACTGGTGCCCAAGTGATACTTGTAGTGTTGGTCTGTAGTTCATACTTTGAGCAAAAATGATCAAAAAGAGAAGAAAATTTGTTTCTTGCTGACACTGATTAGCATTCACAGCATAACTTCAGATCATCAGGAATGGAACGCCCTCCCTCCTCATGAGCAGGTCAGTGACGGAATCTGTAACTAAGAGTGGTGGGAGAAAGGCTATCCTGGTTTTGGCCTGGGCCCTGGCTTCTGCGGTTCTTCTGGGGCTAGTTCATCTGAAGCTTGTCTCATTTGTAGCTTCCATCAGCCTAATCAAGTTCATTCTAGTCAATATGCAAATTACAAAGATTTATCTTTCTGTGCTTGCAGTTTTTGAGATGGCAATCTTTGAAGTAAAGCCTTTGCCAACTGTATTTCCATTGATTTATTTTGTTCATAATTGTTATGAGCTGCACAATTTATTTCATTGCTAAAGGTACAACTCCCCTTAGTGTAAAAACACTCACAAAAAGAGAAGAGAAAGCCTGATATAAAATGACAGCAACCAAAACCCTTTAAATAACCATATAAGCCCTCTTGTTTTCACGAATCCAGATATTCTCTGGCCTTTCCTTAGGAGGCTTTTACTCTGTGGTTCTTTTCATGTCTCACCATAAAAATGTAGAGGTTTTCCTGGTGGCTCAGACAGTAAAGAATCTGCCTGCAACACAGGAGACAGGGGTTCAATCCCTGGGTCAAGAAGATCCCCTGGAGGGGGACATGGCAATCCACTGCAGTATCCTTGCCTGGAGAATTCCATGAACAGAGGAGCCTGGTGGGTTACAGTCCATGGGTCACAAAGAGTCGGACATGACTGAGTGACAAAGCACGCGTGCTTGCATAAAAATGCTCCTCCCCAAAGTAATTAGTGTTTCAAAATCTACTCGCTGCCTTATTAGGCTACTGTTGTTTAACTACACAATAATACACTTGTTTGATTTATTCACACATAAATTATTTCAACATGGAGCGTGTGAAGTGATGGGAAGAACCCCAGATCCTGGGAAATAATATATAGGATTTTTGTTTTTAACTTGTATATAATCTGCCAGTGAGCTGTGAGCTGAGGAACAGTTAATGACATTTCACTGATAATAGATATTTAGAAGCTAACAGAGTGAAAAAAGAACATTGGCTTAACTCGTTAAAGCGCTATTGATTATAGTTATTTAAGCTCAGTTTCTGTGCAGCTCAATAGTAAATAGGCCTACACTTATATACATGTGGACATGTCATTAAACGTTAGTTTTTAGTATGCATTTTCTTTGGTTCACACAGTCAGCCATGTAATACAAGTGCAAGTTATGAGTCTAAAGTAGTGGGTTTCATGCCGCAGATCTCATGAGACATACTTCGTGTGTCTAATGTCCTAGTCTTTTCA
>NW_011494846.1:2712645-2715443 GCF_000754665.1 Bison bison bison | reverse complement strand
CAGCCAGTATCTCGGGGCTTTTGTTTAATGGTGGTTCTTTCCCTCTCCCTGGAATGTTCCTGTTCCTGCTTCTGGTTCCCTGCTAAGTTATTCTTCAGGACTTTGCTTTAGACGCCCTCCTCGTCTCTCCCTTTCCTCCCTAAGACTAGATTTGATGCTCCCCTTTAGGTTCCTTACACTTGATCATTCCCCCATTAAGATTTTTTCACATTCTATAAACACTAATTGTTTATGTATTTGTGTTCCTTTCTAGACATGAGCTCCTTGGGAGGAAGAAATTAGTTTTAGTCATTATGTATCCTCTGTGCTTAGCACAGCCCATGGCACTTAATAAAAGTCAACAAAAATTTTTTGAATAAATAAATGAATGAGCCAGCCCTTCTCCCCTGTTCAGCCCCCAGAACACTGTTTTCTTCCTGTTTCAGAGGAGAATGGCAGGCTGGTTGCAATAGATTATTTTCAAGACTATTGTGATTAATGTCCAAAGCCATGTTAAAATTTGGCCCATCAATTTTTTTTTCTTTATAAATCAACATCAGTCTGGCTGTACCCACAGCCTACATTTCATTGACATAATGAATCCTTTATTGTTTTATCATGAGTTTTCTAGTATAAGAGCAAACTAAAATGCTTTGCTTTATTTAAAATGCCCAGGTATATTGAAATACTATGAAGACACATTAGAAATTAATTTCATAATTAAGGAACAGAGTTAGTTCAAAGCTAATAGGTCCAGAGTTTCATTTTATTCCCCCGATGCCATGGTAAGTCATCATCATAATATTCGTTCTATAGTAAGTTCCCTATAAATGTGAGATATTTCCTTTATAACCTCTTCTTTTATCTTCTTCTGCTACACACTCAGCTTCTCCTTTAAGCATCGACCTTAGGAAAATAGACTTCAAACTCTAAAGAGGATAATAGAACACTGAAATTTAATTCATTTCTGAAAAAGGATTAGATGCTCCTCCCCTCTTACATGCACTAAGCCTCAGTCCTTCTTAAGCTTCAGCTCAATGCAACAAGTGGTTACTGTACATCTTTTATGTGTCCAGAACTATATTAGGCTAATCTAGTGCAGCTACTAGGGTGATTATACAAATCTATGATGCTGCCAGTTTTTAAGTAGCTTCAAAGTCTATCTGTAATTACTCCCTTAGGAACTGGTACAAGTATTTCCATAAGCTCATTCATACTACTGGTCTCTGTGCCTTTAAATCTGCTCTAACACCCCATCCCTGATCAGCTCATTTTTTGTATCCAGGACAGAAAGCATGTTCCATTGGGAATAGACATTCACAGCCTATGCAGTACTTTCCACAGTGGAGTAAAAAAGATCCTACAAGGTATGTGTAATATATATGTGTGTGTGTATGTATTTATATATATGTATATGTGTATATATATATAATACATACGTATAAACACTATTAATGACAATTTGCAAAATATAACCCAACCTTCCCTCATGGCTCAGACAGTAAAGAATCTACCTGAAATGCAGAAGACCTGGGTTCTATCCCTAGGTCAGGAAGATCCCCTGGAGAAGAGAATGGCAACCCACTCCAGTATTCTTGCCTGGAGAATCGCATGGACAGAGGATCCTGGTGGGCTACAGTCCATGGGGTTGCAAATAGTCGGACACGACTGAGCGACTAACACTTTTACTATGAATCAATAAAAACCAGAGCAGACTCCAAGAAGCCTGAGATGGTGTGTCACACCTCAGTGGAACAGTTACATTCACTTTTATTCTTCTGAAGCCTATTTTGAAAATCAAATATATATTGAAAGTTAAGGCTTTCGCTTAAACTCACACAGCAAATAAATCATCAGGCAAGCCTGCAATTCATTTCTCTAAGTTCTCCTGCTGCGGTTAGCTATTGTGGAGGTGGCCAGATGGGAATTAACTTCACCAAATATTTTGCAATACTTTTGCACACTGAGGTGAACTAAGGATACAGTTTTAATATGGAAAACAGATTCCTTTGTGGACTTTATAAGCCCTTTAAAGTTATGTAAATACCAGCATCCATTTCCATGGATACAAAATGGGATCAGCTGTAGAAGGGAAAAGAACTTTAGGTTTCTACTTGGAAGACTTCTCCAAGCGTTTGCTGAATTTACACGTTTCAGTTCCTAGTTTAATATGTCCTGAAGGAGGTGATGGGGAGTAGGGGTGTGGGGATGGTGTACATACAAATTGTCCATTTGTATGAGATGCTTGAATATCTGGGACTGCCTCTTTTGTGTTTGTAGACACATAGGTTATCTTTTGCATGTTGACGGAAATGTGAGCTTGATGATGTTCCTTTTGAATAGATAGATGATGATTGGCAAAAACTGAGCAGCAGGGATTATGGGTATCAGGACAGGAGTTGACTAACGGGGGAAGCAGGAAATGCAAACCTAAGAAAAGAAGGTATAAGAGGAACTGATAAATTTAACCGAAAGGAAAACCATAGCGGTAAAACAACAAGAGATATTAAACTCATCTGTAGACTGTTAATTGGTTAAAGATAAAGGAGAGAAGTGTCTTCTGGAACTTGACACTGGTAAGGAGAATGGAGATCAGTTCAGTTCAGTTCAGTCGCTCAGTTGTGTCCGACTCTTTGCGACCCCATGGACTGCAGCAGGCCAGGCCTCTCTGTCCATCACCGACTCCTGGAGTTTACTCAAATTCATGTCCATTGAGTCGGTGATGCCATCCAACCATCTCATCCTCTGTCATCCCCTTCTCTTCCTGCCTTCAATCTTTCCAAGCATCAGGGTCTTTTCAAATGAGTCATTTCTTTGCA
>NW_011494846.1:2712149-2712545 GCF_000754665.1 Bison bison bison | reverse complement strand
CAGGTGAGCAAAGTATTGCAGTTTCAGCTTCAGCATCAGTCCTTCCAATGAATATTCAGGACTTATTTCCTTTAGGATGGACTGGTTGGATCTCCTTGCAGTCCAAGGGACTCTCAAGAGTGTCCTCCAACACCATAGTTCAAAAGCATCAATTCTTTGGCGCTCAGCTTTATTCACAGTCCAACTCTCACATCCATACATGACCACTGGAAAAACCATAGCTTTGACTAGACGGACCTTTGTTGGCAAAGTAATGTCTCTGCTTTTTAACATGCTGTCTAATGGAGATGCTATAATTAAATATACAGGAGAAAATCAATAGCTCAGGTTTAAGGGGCAGGTGTATATATGCTTACTAGATTTGGATAAATTCACTCAAAAAAGATGCTGTCAAGA
>NW_011494846.1:2665038-2712049 GCF_000754665.1 Bison bison bison | reverse complement strand
GTACCCAAGCAGCCTGGGGGTGGAATCATTTAGATTCCACCAGAATCAGCCAGACTTCTTTGGGATGCATGACTGGACTGAGTGTGTCTCATCATGGTTCCCCACAAGATGGGGACATGGGATGCTTGGGAAGACAGGAAATAAGTGTCTGTGCTCCTTGCTACAGACACAAGGAATTGTAGTCTCTTCACCATAATGGGCACAGAGAGTGGAAGCCCATCACTCCAAAATCACTGCAGATGGTGACCGCAGCCATGAAATTAAAGGATACTTGCTCCTTGAAAGAAAATCTATGACATACCTACACAGTGTATTAAAAAGCAGAGACATCACTATGCTGACAAAGGTCCATAATAGTCAAAACTATGTTTTTTCCAAGTCATTTGTGGATGTGAGAGTTAGACCATAAAGAAAGCTGAGCGCCAAAGAAATGATGCTTTTGAACTGTGGTGTTAGAGAAGAATCTTAAGAGTCCCTTGGACTGCAAGGAGATCAAACCAGTCAATCCTAAAGGAAATCAACCCTAAATATTCATTGGAAGGACTGATGCTGAAGCTGAAGCTTCAGTACTTTGGCCACCTGATGTGAAGAACTGAGTCATTTGAAAAGACCCTGATGTTGGGAAAGATTGAAGGCAGGAGAAGGGGATGACAGAGGATGAGATGGCTGGATGGCATCACTGACTCAATGGACGTGAGTTCAAGCAAGCTCTGGGAGATGACGCAGGACAGGGAAGCCTGGCGTGCTGCAGTCCATGGGGTCGCAAAGAGTCGGACACGACTGAGCAACTGAACAACAACATCCAACTCCTGTATTTTCCAGTCACATTCATATTTTGTGCTTTTCATTTGAATTTGTGGATTAAAAGCCTTGGGACAAATGAAAAGGTTTTAACCACCTTCAGCTAAGTAGGAAAGGCTGCAGGAAGTAAGAGTATCAGGTGCATGCTCAGTTGTGTCTGACAATTTTGCAACCCTGTGGACTGTAGCCTGCCAGACTCCTCTGTCTGTGGGATTTCCCAGGCAAGAATACTAGAGCGGGTTCCTTTTCCTACTCCAGGGGGTCTTCCAGACCCAGGGATCGAACCCGTGTCTCTTGCATTGGCAGGAAGGTTCTTTACCACCTAGTATCAGTTAGGCCTTCATGATATCTCTGGACTCCTAATATCAATTGTCAGGTAACATTCCATCCACCTGCTTCCTTTTTGGCAGAGCTCAAAATTTGGTTTAGAATCTATTTCTACCTCAAGTGACGTGGGGAAGGTTGATCCCGGCCCTAGCCCAGCTCCAGGGGCAAATCCTGACACATTTAAGCTGACCTCAGTGCTCCTATTTCTCTTGCCCATGGATCATTTAGGACTGAGCTGTGGCCCATTGTGACCAATAAGTTGAGAGAGAAGATGTTCTGGGGGGCTCCTGGGAAAGGTTTCCTCACTCTGAAAAGAGACATTTAGGAATACGCAGTCTCTTCTTCCTTTTGATGTGGTTGTGTCTGCCCAAAGAGGCGGCAGCCATCTTAATCCATGGGGAGAGTAAGCCCAAGCATGACGATGATACACCCAGGGTGGCAGAATCGAATCAGCATCTTTGATGACCTTTTTTCAAACTGATGAATTTTGTCATCTTGGACATTTTCTTTTGTGGAACACTAAATTTCCTGGTAGTTTAAGCCACTTTCAGTTGGTTTTGTTTCTTTCTTGCAAGCAAAAGCATTTTGATGGAGACACACACTATTGTCTAGAAATGCCTGTGAAGATCGTATTAGTAACTCGGGCGCCTGGCAAGGTTAAGTAGGAGGCACGGCTGTTTCCTCCTCTTTCCATTCTAGGTCATTCCTCCAGCCTCTGGAAGTAGTCAGAGGCTTATTTGTACAGCTTCTATCCATGCCAGAGATTGTTGCTCAGGTTTTTGCTGATGAATCCTGGAAACAAGAACCAGCTTGTATGAGCTCTGTCTTTTCAGATGGTGAACCATCCAACCTTCTAGACTTCACCGTCCAACCATCTGGACTCTTAGATGCTAAAGCTCCAGGATCTCCTCAGTCAGTGATCCCTGACCGAGGATCAGTCCCAACATGGTAACAAGGTTGTGGCCCCCTCCCCAGTCAGAGGCCACCAGCAGCCAGAATACTCAGGAAAAGAGATATGCCTTAAAACCCCATGGGAATGTGAGCTCCATGGAAAAGTGAGCTCCATGGATGGGAGCAGTTGGGAGAGACCTTTGCAGTAAAAATGAGTGGAATTCAAAGTCAGGAAGTTTGTAAATCACGGAATCCCACACTACATGGGATACAATTCAGGGCCCTCATCCTTGAACACAGTTGGTTGTGATGATTCAACCATATTAGGATAAACGGCCAATATCTTCCTAATTTTGGATCCTGCAGGACTAACAGTGTGAGGAGAGCAATACTATTATTTGGTTGTATTATGTAAAAGTAATACAAATTATAGTAGTTCATATAATCAGTGTATTATTTGTGCCTAATTACCATGCCCCCATAAAAACTCTGTACACACTAAATACAGTGTAAGCTTTACCTGACAGCCT
Organism: Bison bison bison; assembly: GCF_000754665.1. Taxonomy (NCBI): domain Eukaryota; kingdom Metazoa; phylum Chordata; class Mammalia; order Artiodactyla; family Bovidae; genus Bison; species Bison bison. Next base: position 2,709,500 of record NW_011494846.1, on the reverse strand, counting down.
GTGTCCTCAGCTTTCCTAGAGTTACTCTACATCTCTGCCATCAGCTAATGCAGTACTTAGTGCTAACTCACAGCCTTATCAAGTGGGAACGGCCACTGCCTATAATTTGCCTACATGCTTCCCAACATTTCTGTTCATCATGGATTTTATTTTTGCATCAATTATTTATTTTTTGATCACATCTATGGCATGTGAGATCCTAGTTCCCCGACCAGGGATTGAATCCATGCCCCTTGCAGTGGGAGCATTGGACTCCCTGGGAAGTCCCCCAGGCACTTCTCTAAAGTGCTTTACAAATCTTATTTCACAGTAATATTTCATAAATATCATCTTTATCATAACCCCACGACATAGTGTAGAAAAGGGAATGGCTACCCACTCCAATCTTGCCTGGAGAATTCCATGGACAGAGGAGCCTGGCAGGCTACAGTCCATGGGGTCGCAAAGAGGCGGACACGCCTGAAGCAACTAACACTTTCACAACACAGTGTGGCAGAGACTCTTGCCCTGCTCCTAGGTCCCCGTTTCAGTCCGATTACTCCTGCAGTACCCACGGACGGTCGTGAGGATGGGCAGTGAGGACTACGTGTCAGTTGTAAACATCCTGGTTGCCCCACCCTACCCAGAGCCTCCGAAGGTCCCAGCGTGGTTATGCCCCATTGCCCTCAGGAACAACCTCCTCTTTGATGGCTCTTCATGACCTTCTCTCCATTTCAATTGCCTTCCTCCTTCACTTGTGCCTCCTGGGATCTCATCTGAAATTATCACGTGCACCCTAGTTCTTTCCCCAGGGTCTGCTATAGGACCACCCAAGCTACAACACTGACTTCTAGTATTGTGTTTAGTCACTAGATTGTGTCCGACTCTTTTGTGACCCCATGGACTGTAGCCTGCCAGGCTCCTCTGTCCATGGAATTCTCCAGGCCAGAATAACTAGAGTGGGTTGCCATTTCCTTCTCCAGGGGCTCTTTCCAACCCAGGGCTCAAATCCGTGTCTTTTGCATCTTCTGCACTGCAGGCTGATTCTTTTCCTTTGTACTACCTGGGAAGCCCCAAGTTCTATTATTATCCTCATTTTATCGACAGATAAACTGAGGCACAGAGTGGTTTAGTAATTTGCTTAATCAAGGTCATCCAAGGAAGTGCTGGAGCTGGCATCTAAATTCAGGCTTTAGAGTCCGTGTTCATAATCACCATGCTAGTCTGCCTCTATAAATCATACTCTGTAACTGGTGAACATGTCCACCTTTCACTCATCCATACTAAAATGTCTACTATCTGGTCCTTCATCTAAAAGTTTGCCAACTCATATTATTTCTCCTTAAGGCATGATCTTGCCCAGCTAGAATCTATTTAGCAGCTATCACTGGGACTCCCAGAACATGGCTTGACTTTGGGTTGGGTAGCTTCGGGGAGTCTGAACGTCTGGTCAATTAGCATGTTTCTTTCCAGGATCTTCTGAATGAGCCCAGAGGTCAGTGACAGACTCAACTGCTGAGCCTGTGGCTTACTTTTCTCCCAGCTGCCAATCGAATGACTTGCGACTGTTTCTCCTTTTCCCAACCTTTTCATGGTTTTTAAGAGGTACATGATACTCCTTTCCCATTAACCAGTACACAACATTGGCCATGCTTAAAAAAGTGGGTTAGGCCCAAAGGAACTTCTGCCAGAGATGTAACCATGCAGAAGGGAAGCATGACTAGTTTTGTGCAGACAAAAGAGATCTCCTCCTGTTTCAGATGAGTCAATGGGAACAGCGTGATTAGTTCGGTAGAGTTGTTAAGCTAAATGTTTGTTTGGGAATTTTTTGTGTCTATGGCAATTTCTGCTGAGCCTGGCATCACAATATTTGCTTTATGCATTTGCACACAGGTGTCAAAAGCACGTTTACACACATTCACATCAAAGGTACCCATTTGCTAAGCTAGGCAATCAAAAGGATATCTCATTATGCATCATTTATGCCAGTCTGCCAATTTGGAACCTTTTTCCCCCTTTCTTTAGGAAACCATAGTAACTCTGTGAATCACTGAAGGTGTTGATATCTGTTTAACCACACTTTGATAATAGTATCTGCCTTTCCAGTCAATGCTTTTAGAACATTCTAGAATATACCTGTCTTAGTTCAAGCTGCTATAACAAAGTCAATAGACTGGTTGGCTTATAAACAACATATAAATTTCTCACAGACCTGGAGCCCTGTAGTCTGATCAGGGTGCCAGACTGCTTGGACTCAGCTGAGGCTCCTCTTCTGGAGTGCTGACTTGTTTCATCCTCACATGGCAGAGAGCAGAGAGAGGAAGCCAGTTCTCTCATGACGCTTCTAAGGATGCTAATCCCATTCATGACAGTTAACCTCAGGACGGACTCTAATCCTAATTGCTTCCCAAAGGCCCCACCTCCTAATACCATCCCATTTGGGGGCAGGGTTTCAACATATGCATCTGTGGGGGATGTGAACATTCAAGTCCATAACAATACCACATTACAAAGCAGAGAAAGATGCCACTTGACACTGAATGAAAATATACCAAGAAGGTAGAAAAATCTTCCATGTAGACTTTTCCTTTTCAGCCAGATTCATGTAGGAACTGTTTACATATTCTAGACTTAGAGATAAGGGATAACTCTTTATATATTCTAGACTTGGGGACAAGGTCTTCTGCTAGCATAATGAGTACTTCTTAATCTAAACTCTATCTTCTCAAGAAGGTTTTCTGCAGGTCACAGAGGTTGAAGTAGGGAACCACACAAAACACACATTAATTCTTGCAATGCCTGAGAACAAAGTTGATCCAAATACACAGCTAATTGTCTTGCCCCAGCTCAACAATTTCATCAAGGTCATTTACAAAACTCAGTGACTTTCAATTATCCCCAAATACCTGGCAATTGCATGCATCGTCTCAACTTTCAACCATAATTAATTGCTGATGAATCACCAATCCAGACAAGTAAATCTTACATTGGGAAACCCTCTCTTCATTGCACTTTGACTAAGAGAGAAAGGATTATCCTGAAACCATAAGGCAAATAAATGACTACCATTTCATAAAAATACCTGGAATTTACGAAACTCTACAGCCTGAGCTTGCTGGGAATCTGTCAGAAGCAAATCTGCTCAGAGAATTTATTGTTTCTTGATCAAAGAACAGTGACTAATGTTCCTCCGCTTGGGAGGTTTTGTTGGAACCATGACGGAGACTAAAAGTTGTTTCTTGAGTAACAGTGACTTGAAATCATTATGTGCCACCCTGTAGGCTTGGTCATCCAGGGAGCCACCCGGAAAGTGCAAACACGGTGCTAATCACAAAGCTCCTGAACGTTGGGGCTTCCAGGGGAGCTTTCCGGGGACAGTGATCCTCAGTGGAGGGACAGAGAAGAGAAGAGCAGAGCGGGAGGAGGGTGTCAAATCAGTGAGCTCTTCAAGCTGTCAAGGCCCCTGGCCCCTCTTCCTCCCCCAAGGATTCTGACACACTTCGCCCAGCCCGCACCTCCACCTCCGAGCTGAGCAAAGGCTGAAGCTAGTGTCACTGTGTTTCCGCTGCTCTTTACAGCTGCCCTGCTTGTCAATCATCTGCAAGGGCTGAGCTCCCTCAGGTATCCAAGGTGCTTATGGCTCCGAAGTTTCAAAAGGCAGGACCCGCTTGCTAGCTTTCCTCCTTCCATTGGTATTCAGACCCACAGAGCTTCCCCAAGTGACCTCTCCCTATTATCTCTTCTTGGCTTTGCTTCCTGCCCTAGTTCTTCCAGCTCCTCTCCTTCTTACATTATTCATGGCTTTTATTTCTCACTTAGTAATTTATTTCAAATTTCATTCCTGCTTTTACACCCACTTAACCCAGGTTTTTATCTTGAAAAACGACTGCTCTGAATTGACCAGAAAACGAAAAAGGAGCAAATTATCAGTTTGTTGTTGTTGTTTTTTAAAAGAGTTCCTAAATTATTGCATTTTTAATTTTAACAGCTGTCTCTGAATTTGCCATTAGACAGTGCTTCTCAACCTTGGCGACACATGGGCGCCATCTGGGATGCTTTAAAAAATACTCACGGCTGGACTCCGCCCCAGAGGTTCTGTTTTAAGTGGCCTGGGGGTAAGACTCGGCACCGGGAGTTTTAAAAGCTCCCCTGGTGATCCTCGTGGGCAGTCAGTGTGAAAGTCTCCACCACGGGAGCACTGTCTTTGGATGTTTAAGATCCTTCTACCTCTTCATTCAGTTTACCTCTCTTCCCTTAAGATTCCCTTGTATATCAGGAAAGCTCTGCTCTAGGTTTTGTGCAGCTACTGCGTAACTGGGCAAGTCCCTGCCTCAGCCTGAGCCTCAGTTCTTGTTAGTGGAAGCTCCAGGCTCCACCCCATGAGGCCGTGACGTGGTATCGCCCACCAAAGCTGCAGACCAGGCTCCCGGGTTAGAACTCCTGGTCTGCACCGCAGTGCGTAGTCAGGGTTCAGGGGGAAACCCAGTGAAACCGAACCAGCTAATGGTGCCTGTAGTCTTGAAGGGATTCCCTTGCCTGTCACCAATATGCCCCTGCTGTATGCACTGATAAGTCACCTCTTGGGACCCCAGATTGACCGTTTCCAGCTTCTACCTCAGCATTTCTGTGCCTTTCCCTGGGGACCAGTCAAGTGTCCATTTTTCCTTTGCTGATCACCACCATGTACTTTAGCAAAGTTTTCAACTCTATGGCACAGGCCTTGAGGCAGTCCAACAGAATTCTCCCCTCCCTGATGAATGCATGTAGCCATGGAACTTGGGAGGATCCAGGAGGTGTGGAGGAAGCCAGCCAGGCAGGGGGCAGAAAGTTCCCTTCCTTCCCTCTTAAGAACATTCATTGGTGCCTCTCTTATTAGAAAGGGTGGAAGCATGTGAACAAGAGACTGGAACACATGGATTCCAACCCTGATTGTGCAGATGAGAAAACAAAGGCAGGAAACACACACACAAAGGCAGGTTTACTAGCTAAACCCCAGTGTTTTTTTCCCAGATGTCACACTGTCTCCTCGCTGGTAGTAAGAGGATGCCCTGATTTATGCAGGTCTTTACTGAGAAGCAGGGCTTCCCTGGTGGCTCAGATGGTAAAGAATCTGCCTACAATGCAGCAGACCCAGGTTTGATCCCTGGGTCAGGAAGATTCCCTGGAAAAGGAAATGGCTACCCACTCCAGTCTTCTTGCCTGGAGAATTCCATAGACAGAGGAGTTACTGTCCATGGGGTCTCAAAGAGTCAGACATGACTGGCGACTAACACTTATGGAGAAGTAGAGTGTGTTTAAAAGAGAAGGAAAAGAAGCCAAGGGGAGATGAGAGCAAAAATGTCATAACCCATGAACTTACATTCATGACACTCAAAACTCAGTCTGTCCTGAGCCTTTGCCCTTGCTTTCCTCTCCTCTGGAATACTTTTCACCCATCAGTGAATGGTTCGTCCTTTCTCTGTTAGTCATCTCCTCACTGCCCCCATCACTTTTGACCCCATTGCTCTGCTATTTTTCTCATCACACTGAGTGACACTTACAATTATATTATTTCTTTATCTGCTGCATGTTTACTAGACCATGAGCTCCTGAAGGGATGGATTTTGCTTGTCTTTTGTATAGCTCTGCTTCAGTGCCTAGAACAATATCTGGCAAAAAAAAAAAAAAAAAAAAAGCACAGGGAATGAATAAATGATGAATGAATGAATGAGTAAGTAAATCTTTGGGAAGGAGATATGTCTGCTCTTCCAGGCATGAGATACAGTGTTCCCCATGCCACTGACTCTACTTAACACCTCCTTTGCTCTGTTCTGCTCTGTAGTTCTTACCACCTTCTGACTTACTCTGTTATTTGTTTACTATCTATGTTTCCCACTAGAATGCAAACTTCCTGGAGAAAGGGACTTTTGTTATTGTCTCTAACAACCCTTGCCTTCTCCCCAAAGCTAGGATAGTACCTGGCAACATAGTAGGAATTCAATAAGAATCAGTTGGTAAATACATGATTACCTTGCTCAGAAGATGTAAAGCCCACAAATCTTTGGCAAAGGCAATGTTTTTGAAGCGTGTCTCCTTTTTTCACTCAGCCTCTATTTTTTCACTCTTTTCTTTCCTGAAATCGCTCCATCCCTCCATGGTGGGCAGTGGCCTGTGGACCTCTTCCTCTCCTCCCATCCAAACACAGCAGATCTCCACATCAGCCTCTAGCCCTTACATTGCTTTCTGTCGCTTCTTCCTCTGTATTTCTGCTCTCGCTGTTTTAGCCCCCTCCCCCAATGCCTTTCTATCTACCAAAGGTCTGTGTGTGCCTCAAAGCCAGCTCTTTCCTGAAGCCTTTCTGGCCCACGAGCAGAGGGTGCACTTTTCCTTCTCTGGAGCTCTGTGGTACCTGCTGCCCCGTAAGTGGTACTTAGGGCATGTTAGAAGAGATGGCAACTCTTTGAAGATTATGTTGGTAAGATTTTAATCCAAAAATGTGTTTTCAAGACCTGGGGATGGGTCTCAGTAGCAGGGAGTCAGTTTCCCGCTTACTCTTAGGTTGACACAAGAACCTTTAAGCATCACCAACATCTTTCTTTCTACACAATTAAGGCCACTTTCAGCTCTGGGCCACAAAGCTTCTCCTATTCTTATGCCCTGGAGAATTTCAATAGCTTTGCCGCAAATGAGGTTAGAAGCACAGATTCCAGAATGTTCCCATCTGCAGCCCTTGTTTGTTCCCTCTAACCCCCTACCTGCACTCCAGCCTCTGAGTCTCTGCGGGGAGCGGGTCTCAGGACTAGAGGACTTTGTTTTCCCCTTTCAAACTCCTCCAGTCTTTTCTCCCTCCTCCAGAAACCCATATTCTCTCACAGCCTGCAGACAACTCTGGTCTGCTCAGAATAAATACCCTCCTTCCTCCAGCCATCAAATTAGCATTTTATGTGTTTACTTCATTTCCTAGTAGACAATGTTAACTAAGTCAGCTAGTTAACTATGTCAGCTGTAGCTTTCTACAGATTCAAAAGCCTAAGGCAGGAATTTCTACCTTAAACAGACCATGGAATTACGGGGTCTTAAAGGAGGGTTTTTAAGACCTCCCCAATGCACTTTCTCTCCTGCTTGTCCACCCCCAGTTTTTATGGGAAGCATGAAGCAATCAGGAATGTGGGTGGACATTGCTATTTTCTCAGGAGAAGTTGTATCAGGAGTGGGAAACAGTGATGAGTGACGAGATTTTGATAGATGGAATATTTTCAGATCTGCTTAGAGATTATTCAAGGCAAACAGACGTTCCTTGTACTTCTTCAGAGGCAAATTTAATATCTCCATAGTGTTATTCTTACTTTTTATGCCCTAAAAACTATGTTTTCATCCTTATACATAATCTATCGATTAGTTACAAGTTGTATGCTCAGTGCAAGCATCTTTCAGAGAAACAACAATATAGATGTGGGATGGCTTATGTGATGTCTCATAATTCCCCATCTTGTTAAAATAGCTAAATTCAATGTTATTCATTTACTTACTGATTAATTTACTCATTCATTCATTCTTTCATTCACTCAGTATACATGGAGTAATGACTCTGTGGGCTTCCTGGTGGCTCAGCGGTAGAGAATCTGCCAGCCAATGCAGGAGATGCGAGTTTGATACCTGTGTCAGGAAGATCCTCTGGAGAAGGAAATGGCAACCCATTCCAGTATTCTTGCCTGGAGAATCCTATAGACGGAGGAGCCTGCTGGGCTACAGTTATGGGGTCGCAAAGAGTCGGTCACAACTGAACAACTAAACAGCAAAAAACAATGACTGTGCTGAGCACCACTGGGCAGTGAGGATGCAGCCGTGAACATGACCCAGGCCCTGCTGTCGTGGATCTTATGTGGAGATGAAAGGAGTCAGATGGTAAATGAGTAAATATACAAGATAATTAAAGATTAGAATAAATGCCTTCACTTGGCCTTAGATAAGGGAGTCAAGGAAAGCATCTTGGTTTTTGAGCTAAGACCTAGAGAATGATAATAATCAGGCTTTAAAAGAGCTGGGGTACCTTCTTGTAGGTGGAAAGGGCAGCAGGTACAAAGGCCCTGAGGCATGAGAAGGCTCAGTGTATGATCTGAAGGAGGCTGGTGGGACTGGAGCCCGGTGAGCTGGCTGCCCTGGGAGGAGGAAAGGCAGAGCCGAGCAATTGCTTTCTGGTCTCCAGGCCCCTGAGGAGACTTCCTGTTTTCAACAAAACCCTTTAATTGCTTGAATTTGGAATATTCATTAACCCAGGAACGCCTGTACTTCAGATGTTCCAGACATCTGAAACTTTCCTGGCAAACAGGAACCTTTACAGGAAAAAAAATAATCACAAAATTCTGCTTGGGATGTCTACAAATCTTTGCCTCAAGAAACCTGCTTGCAGCCAAAGTAACATTTTTCTCAATATGGGAGACCTGGATTCATTGCTGGTACATTATGGAGTTCGGTAAAGTACAAAAAAGGAATTCAAATTTATAACAAACACAGCTTCTGTCCTTGGATCACATGAGCTCTTCAAAATATACCTGGTCTTGAAGGAGTGACGATCTTATTCGCACAAGTAATCTTGAGCTTCAGATAATCACCAAGACAACAGAGCTACCACACATGTGTTAAGAGATTGCCCATTTTTCTTTCTCTTGTATCCCTTGAATTTTTTATCATGCAATAAAATGTTTGCAAGAAACACTAAAGCAATATAAAATGTGACTCACTGAAAAATGTCCTATATTTCAGATTAACAAGAGATAATTCTTATAAACTATTGGCATAGTCCCCAGCAAATTCTTAATTACCATTAGTTGTCCTTATTATTGGACAGAAAGGATAAACCCCAGCTTCAATCAAAAGAGTTTAGGTATTCACAGGAACAAAGCCCTCGGGTTTTAACCGGACAAAATCTCAAATCATTTTGTTTAAGAAGGAAACTACAACCTTCAAATTGTACGTAATACTTTTATTTCTGAAGCTGAAAATATTCCTGGATTTGTAAAATGAGGCACTGAGAATGCCATCATTGGACTGACTTTGTTTACTTATTTGGTTTACTTATCCTTGTAGGTCAAAATTTATTATCCTAATGGTTGACTAAGATTATTTTTTCAAGTTCAGTTGGATCAAACTGTCCCACTCCAAATTGTTCTCAACAACAACAAAATCTCAGCTTAATTCAGAATGCAGTTTTCAGGTTTAACAAACTCTTTGTGGTGGTGTTTGGCTCAGAGGAAAACTGCGGTGCTGTGTCCTGCTTCCTCCCTGACTTTACGACTGCCACTGTGGTGTGGCAGGAACCAACCTTAAACCTGCTCTCATGCTCTGTGGTCCGACGTGTTGGATGCCCTGAGGGCCATCAGAGACTGGAATTAGAGGCCTGCAGGTAGGATGGCCTGATTAGCAACTTCATGAACCCGTAATTCTTCAGTGGCATAACAAACAGTTACGTGCTTGTCACGTGCTTAGTTGCTCAGTCGAGTCCAACTCTTTGCGACCCCATGGACTATAGCCAGCCAGGCTCCTCTGTCCATGGGATTCTCCAGGCAAGAATACTGGAGTGGGTAGCCATCCCCTTCTCCAGGGGATCTTCCTAACCCAGGGATCGAAGCTGGGTCTCCTGCACTGCAGGCAGATTCTTTAACCACCTGAACCACCAGGAAAGTTCCAATAAGCAGTTATACAACCCAGGAATTCAAACTTGCCATGGGGTTTGTTGCTGTTACGTTCATCTCCTATTTGGGTTGGGAGATAAAGGAAGGACAGGTGACCCCTTATGAAGGCCAGAACTGTGGTAGGCTTTCCTCCATCATGTCACCATACACCTATCTCCCTCTCAGGTTCATCGGGGTAGAGCCCCTATGCCCCCACCTTTGTGTCTCCAGAGCTTTTCACAGCGTCTGTAGTCAATAAATACACGTTGAATGAATGAGCTTCATTTTAAACAATTCCCGCATTTTCAGACCAGCTTGGTTGTCTCACAGAGGGCTGGGTCTTAGCCCTCTTAGTGACTTAGTGACAGTGTCCTCTTGGATCACCCAGTTACATTGATGTCCCCATTACTGTGACGAGGACAAAGCATTGCCAGGAGGTAGCAGGTCGGGGAAAGCATGAGCCATCCATACCCGTGAACCTGGCCCCTTGCAATCTAGGATAGCTACCTAACACCAGCCCTGCTTGACACTTTTTTTTTTTCACACCAGGACACACAGAGAAAGGGATGATATTCGCATAGCAAACTGAGAAAAACCCTGAGTCTGCTCGAGGCAAAAGAGGCTGGCCTGCAGGTCCCAGTGCCCCCGTTCCCACAGGCTGCAGAGGCCACAGAGCTCTGCCTGGCAGCACATCTCACCCATCCCACAGGACCCGTAACCCTGACAGCCTGGTGGCCGAGGTCCCCTGATGTACTTGATGCGCAAGTAGTCATCAGCCAACTAGGGGCCCGAAGTATAAGATCCGCTCCCGGCGCCATCTCTCTGTATTTGCTCAGTCACATCATAATAACTTGACCACTGGTATACAGACAAGCATGATCAATTCAGGGTCTTAAAGGACTGGGCATGGCTATGGGCCAGGTTGTACAAAAGACTCTAAAGATATCCACACTACCTTCTGTTTGTACAGTATAGTTTATAAAAAGTTTTAGTGTATCACACATCAACTAATAACCAGATATAGTTGCGGACCAGCAAACTATAAATGGACTTCCCTGATAGCTCAATTGGTAAAGAATCCGCCCCAGTGTGGGAGACCTGGGTTCGATCCCTGGGTTGGGAAGATTCCGCTGGAGAAGGGAAAGGCTACTCACTCCAGTATTCTGGCCTGGCGAATTCCGTGGACTGTATAGTCCATGGGGTCACAAAGAGCCGGACACGACTGAGCGACTTTTACTTTCATAAAGTATAAATAAACAAATCTCTGAATAAAATACATCTGCTTTTTTTTGGTTGTGCTGGGTCTTCTTGCTGTGCAGGCTTTCTCTAGTTGCAGGGGGCGGGGCTACTGTCTAGCTGTGCTCAGGCTTCGCATTGCCGGGCTTCTCCTGTCGCAGAACACAGGCTCTAGATGCTCGGGCTCAGTAGGCATGGCACACGGGCTTAGTTGCTGCACAGCATGTGAAATCTTCCCAGACCAGGGATTGAACCCATGTCCCCTGCATTGGCAGGCAGATTCTTATCCACTGTACCAGCAGGGAAGTCCCTAAAATGTATCCATAAAGTTCCATCACTAAGGCTCATATCTTTTCCTCTCAAACCCTCAAATGTTGATTCAGTATCAATTTACTCCTAGTTTACAAATAGCTTTAACAAACTTGAATTGGATTTACCAATCACTGAAAGCAATAAGGAGGGAGGAAGTGTCATGTCCACCTAAGATGGACATAGGACAGCAGTGAGAAGTGACAGCAGCTAGTGAGATAAAATATTGACAAACACAGAGATCTGGGACTGATACAGATGTAAACAGTCCCCTGTGTCTAAGCTGATTTTGAGGGCATCATAGACTTCCCAGGTGGAGCTAGTGGTGAAGAACCCGCCTGCCAACACAGGAGATGTAAGAGATGTGGGTTTGATCCCTGGATGGGGAAGATCCCTTGGAGGACGGCGTGGCAACCCACTCCAGTATTCTTGCCTGGAGAAGCCCTTGGACACAGGAACCTGGTGGGCTACAGTCTATAGGGCCACAGAGTCGGACACGACTGAAGCATTGTCTTATGCTATGCTATGCTATGCTAAGTCGCTTCAGTCGTGTCCGACTCTGTGCGACCCCATACACAGCAGCCCACTAGGCTCCGTTGTCCCTGGGATTCTCCATGCAAGAATACTGGAGTGGGTTGCCATTTCCTTCTCCAGTGCATGAAAGAGAAAAGTGAAAGTGAAGTCACTCAGTCGTGTCTGACTCTTAGCGACCCCATGGACTGCAGCCTACCAGGCTCCTCCGTCCATGGGATTGTCCAGGCAAGAGTACTGGAGTGGGGTGCCATTGCCTTCTCCAGAAGCATTGTCTTAACACAGGACCAAATAATAGTTGGTATTAAAAACACTTAATTGAAATCCCAAGTCAGGAAGAACAATACGTTCTTCACACTCTGTTTAAGAATGCATAAAACAGTGTGATCTATTTTCGAGAGATTTCCATTTAAAGTCTTAAAAATTCATTGCTTGAAAATATAGATCCCGAGCTATATAGAAAACTCAGCCATCAGCTGCTTTCTAAAGGGCTCCAGATAATCAAAATCTTACAGTATATGGTTTCATATTTTGCTCTATTTCTTGACTAGAGTTTTATGTGCAGTGTCTTTCATTTTAATAGCCAATATAGAAAGTGATTTCTATTTTTTCTTTCTTTGTATAAGCCCACTACATTTAGTTGCTATTTATTGAAATAGACCTTGCTTCATTTTGAGTGGCCCTCAGCTCAATTATTTTTTCAGTCTCCTCACCCCTGCCCCACATACTGAAGCTGCAGTATCCCAGCTATTTTTAGCATCCATTGGGAAGTTATAAGCAGCGTTCTGATCTTTGTCTGACATAATTCAGTACTTATCATTGAAACAATGGACTCTTGTATGTCAATTAACTTGGACACAGTTATCTGACAGACAAATCACTTTCCCCTTTGAGAAACATTAAGGCTTCCCAGTATTACTACTATAGAGAAGTCAAATATTCAGGTCACTTAAAAACAAAAATTGATGCTTGCATACACAGTTTTGTGGATGGCTTCAAAATGGTTATAGCAGAACTTCAGCAAATTCTATCCAAAAATTCCAATAGGATTTTGGGGCAGAAGAAACTCTCAGTCATTCTTCTTGACTCTAGAAGAGATGGCAAGAAAGGGAGGAAACTTAATGAACACCTACTATGTGCTGGGTGTTGAGGTGTTGCCATGCAGAAAGTGTGTATATCCCAAGAAAGTCGAAGTTAAGAGAGGTGAATAACAAGTCCGAATGTCATATTCCGTGGATAGAATCATCCCAGAGTAGGAGCCCACAGGCCCAGGAAGACCCTCCACTATGACATTTATGGATAGCTTATTTTTCCCATGACAAGAAAGTGAAATGCAATGAGAGTGTGAGGTGCCATAACACAAGTAAGGCAACCTCTAAGACTCCCCACTGGGTACCATGCCCGTAATTATCCAGAGCCCTGGTATCAACTTTTCCTGAGGATACTGTGAAGAGGAGGCAGGATGAGATTGTGCGAGGCTGCAGGAGCCACTTGGAGAAGATGATGGCACCCCACTCCAGTACTCTTGCCTGGAAAATCCCATGGACAGAGGAGCCTGGTGGGCTGCAGTCCATGGGGTCGCAAAGAGTCAGACACGACTGAAGCGACTTAGCAGCAGCAGCAGCAGGAGCCACTAACAGCGTCATGGCCTGTCTTGAGGATTAACCAGTAAGATTATGGGGATAATTGGAAGATTGTGAACATCCAGACCAGGGTCTCCTTGATAAGCTGATTACAGAAGATATTTTTTTGGGGATTCGGTTTCTATCCAATTGCTTATCCACAAATAGGAATAATGCCTGAATGGAGGGGGTCAGATGCCCCCTCAGCTGACCTGGGTACACACGGCATGTATCCTCCCAGTGCACTACCCCCAAGGCCTCTGTCACGCACGTCTTTGAGGATCCTTGAGAAAACATGGCCGCTCCTGTGTGCCGCAGGTATCTGGGGCTTATCTGAAAGCACCTTAGGCCCGGCTCCCCAGGTGTCTCACGCTGTCATCTCTCCTCTCCTCCGTCACAGTGAAACAGGAAACCACATGGGTGCCTACCACCACTCAGAACCCCAAGGGAAATCCAGGTCACCAAATGCCCAAATTGATGCAGGGATCCAAGGCACCCTGCCTTTCAGACTGGGTCAAAGGCAGGAGGGAGCAGACCCAACACCCACCATTGCTTCTCTATTATTCTCCTCCCTGATATTCTTTGTCTCCTTGTCCCCCAGACAGAATCAAAGCTAAAGAGCTGAGCACATTGATTCTTATGTCATAGGATCAAGCACTTTTTCCAAATCTGTTGCTTATGACAGAAACATTTCAATACCCAGGAGCCAAACACAGAGACACAAAAGCACTTTCTGACAATGTATTATATCTGCTGGGAGTTTGAAACTCTATTTTGTATCTCAAAGGCTGAAAAGTCTTACTCTAAGTTTTCTGTTGTAGCATTTCCTCCTTGAAGCTGTCAACCCTGAAAACATAACCCTCTCTAATTCTGGAGAGAGGCGTGCAGGATTATCCCATAATCACCCAGCAAAAGATGCTATTCCTGAATCCAGCGTCCACACACCTGAGCCTCCAGCCCAAGCATGCTGCTGAGGGAAGAGGGGAACACGTCTACCCACAAATTCTAGTCCAGATCCCAAACTCCTTTGCCTGGTAACTTCATTACATCACTGCTTCTACACTAAGAGGTAAACCCTCCAACCAACATCATCACCTGAGGATCACTAGCCCATAATTATGTAAAAACCATTTTAGCCTTGGGCTTGTGGACCAGAGCTAGGAACCAGTTTGTACTGAAAGCCATTAAAGGCTTTAGACAACGCTTCAAAGGACCTGATTACTTGTTATGTCTCCCTTCTGTCCTTTTAATAGAGCCTTGGCCTTTTAGATATCAGGAATCAAGCCCCTACCTCCAGTGCACCCAGCTCTAACCATATAATTAAGTGCTTTTCAATAAGACCTTAGGGCTTCCGTGGTGGCTCAACAGGTAAAGAATCTGCCTGCCGATTCCAGAGACACAGGTTCGATCCCTGGTTCGGGAAGATTCCCTGGAGAAGGAAATGGTAACCCATTCCAGTAGTCTTGCCTGGGAAATCCCTTGGACAGAGGAGCCAGGCAGTCTATTAATTCAAAAGCTTTTCAGCAACTGCAGTAGAATCACCTAGAAAGATAGCTGGCTCACATACATGACATCATTCCTTCCTTCATCTGCCAACACAAAGAAGTTTGATAGATTTTGCACCACGAGGAAGAGAGGCGCACCATCGTAGGAGTGGATGGTGGAGTGGTTTACTGGAGGGAGCCTTGTTGCCATAAAGGCTTTGCTGAGTAGCTGTGGATGCATCAAGTTGCTTATCTCCAGACGTTTAAAGTGAAAGAGTAAAACATTGTGTGTTTACTGCTCATTTGGATGGTCTGTCTTATGCAGCCAAACCAATTTCTGATAGATCTAAATTATAACTAGGTTGAATTCTGTTTGCGCTTGGGGTCAGGGTGGTGGAGGAGAGTGTCAGAGAGCCATCTGAAATTGTCAACTTACAAGTCGTAACTGTCATGAATGACTCTTGAACTCGGCAACAGCTTCAAGAATCAGGCTAGTGCAGAGAGGTTTTTATTCTGCAGCTGTGGAATGTGTGTTTGATGGTGTCTCCTTCCCTTCTAGCAATGAGAGGGATGGCTATAATATAAAGGGTCTGTCTATTGTGCTTGAAGATGTCAAGTGCCCTTTTCCGGTGACTTGTGGGAATTCACTGTGGTTGCCATAGAGACCAAGTGAATCCGAGTTCAACCAGGATAACTAGGCCTTTCAAAGCGACATATTCTGAAGAGGAAGCCAATATGTAAGATAGTAAGGTGACTCATCTTTCATTAGTGCAGCAAATCACGCTGAAGCCTTCCTTCAGGATCTTAATGGATGTTATCCCAAGAAGCCCGTATTTGTGAGTGAATCCTGAAATGATTAATTAAGTACATTTTCCCTACCCACCCAGCACCTGTCTTCAAGGAATTCTCTTCCTCTAGAATTTTAAGGAGGAAAATTAAGCCATCAACTTCTTCACCATATCAAATAAATACATATTTTCTAGGCTTTTTTTTTTTCCCTCTCTCTCTCTCCAACATACCTGAGGATTATCCTCTGGACCAGCAAGTGGTGATGGAACTAGCACTGGACTTGAGTTAAGAAACCCAAGCCTGTTCTTGGCTCTGCCCTTAGTCAGCTATATGGCTTTGGGTAGGACTACTCTGAGCCTCAGTTGCTAGACCTGATCTTGAGGAATAGTGTGAGATGACGTTTAAGATTCCTTTCAAACCTAAGAACCAGAAATCCCTCCTGAACTTAATTCTCCTCTCATGGCAAATACCTTAATCAGATTTCTCTGCTTCTACCTTCTCCAACTAGCATGCCTGCTGGTATAATACATATTATAATACATATTTATTTGATGAGTAAAATGAATGGATGGATTAATGATCAATCTGCCTTCAAGACTGATTTACCCAAGCATTATAGTTTTGGGTTTCTTTTTTCTTCTCCTTAAATCAGCCAGACTCAGAAATTGATTGCCATTTCTGGAATCAGTATATACTGAAAGTGACTAGGCTTTGGAGCCAAGACCCCGGGCTCTTTGATTTCTGTTGGCATCCCCAGCCATTCTTGGTCCTTCAGTGGCACAAACCTTGACAGTCCCAGGAACTGGAAGGTGCCTCTGTGTCTCTGCCTTTTCCTGAGGCAAAATTATATGAGTGAAAATATAATCCAAGGTCTAGTCCTTAGTAACATCCAAACTGAGTTCAAAGATTTTGAAATCTCCTGCAGGCACTTTTCAAAGTTCATTTCTTGCTTTGTAGCAGACTTTGAATCACTTTTCTTAGTCAAAGGTCAAAAGAGTACAGAGTACTCTAAATTCCTTCACAGCCGTTTCTGGAGAATTCCAAAGAGGAAGGAAAACCAAGCTGCAGGGGGAGAAGGAAGCAGACGTGATTGGGTTTAAATTCTAGGTCCCTGGACAAGTATCCTCAGTGCCCTGCCCTCCAGGAGATGTTTCCTGTGTTTGCAGGGTCTGGGAGACCAGCACCTAATTGCTAGGTGTGCATGAAGCAAAGTTCACTTCTTCCTGATCTCCTCTCCTTCCTAGGCTACAGGCCTCCTGACCTCATGGTTGTTGCTGAAATTCGGCCTCTGTACACTGGTGCCTGGTGAAATTTCAGAGACAGAGTTTTGGGTGAAATATTGATAGAAATATTAATAACTTTATTGCTTTCCCAGGCAAAGGGGGCCCCAGTAGGCTAATGCCCTCAAAACTGTGCATCCCTTCCTGGAGAGGGGTAGTAAAGAGTCTTATAGTGTCCAAAGAGCAGGCTGTGATCAGCTCACGGACATTCTTCTAAGTGGTTGGTGGTGAGCTAGTGGGAGTCAGCATCATCCACCTTCTGGTTACAACCGGTCTGGGGTCTGCATGCTTGTGGGCGGCAGATAGTTCACGTCTTCCATCCCGGTGGGGGTTTCAGTATCTGCAAAACAGCTCAAAGGATTTGGTTCAGGTTATCTCTGGTCCTTGAGGGAGATCTAAAGGTCCTTGACTTTGTTTACTGACTGAAGTATTATTATTTTGTCTTGTTTGACTGTTTTCCTTTCTGCTTTTTCTCAGTTCTCTGATTAAATTTATTCTGTGACTAAAGTTTTTCTACAGACAAAAGGCAGGCAGAGGACATGGGTGGGGGTGGTCCTACTCAGTTACATGGTCGCCTCTTGTCCCTGGCATTTGTAAACCTTCCACAATGAGTGGGGATGGGCTAGTTTTGTGTGAGCCAGGAGCAGTGTTGTGCAATATTTCTCTTAATCCGTGTGGTGCCCATGTGAAAGCTATTAATGAGCTCCTTTTCAGGAGAAGAAACAGGCTCAGAGATTAAGATTCAAGGTACATTGTGCTGATTTGATAAATTTACATATTGCAACATGTAGCAGTAGCATCACCTTGCCCTTCTATCATGTCACATAATTATCATTTCTTCTCTGTGGTGAAACAATTAAGATCTTAGCAACCTAGCTGTTTGGAAGTTTAAAACATAGTATGTGCTAAGTCGCTTCACTTGTGTCTGACTCTGTGCAACCCCATGGACTGTAGCCCACCAGGCTCGTCTGTCCATGGGATTTTCCAGGCAAGAACATTGGAGTGGGTTGCCATGCCCTTGGTGAGCTGTTGCTAAACTCCTTTCCATAGAGGTTGTACCATTTTGCACTCCCACCTACAATATGTGAAATGCCAGATGCTCTAAGCCTAGCTGACAGAATGTATTGTTCAACTCTTGGAGTTTTCATCAATCTGATAGGTGAGAAATATCTCAGTATAATTTTAATATAAATTTCTCTTATTATAAGTCTATTTGAATATCTTATTTCATATTTTTAAGGGTTGTGTCCTGTTCTCATTGGATTATAGGTGCATTTTGTCCATTTTTCTATTAATTTTTCTTTTGTTGTTGATATTTTAAGAGTAACTTTAACTATTTGAGATTTTAGTCCCTTAATGATGTAAGTTGCAAATATTTCTCCCAGTTTGTCATCTTTTGACTTTTGCCACACAAAAGATTGTATTAATGCTTGGACAAGTCTATTAACCTACTCCTTTATCTCTTCTGAATAGTGAGTCACAGTAGGCCTTTCCAATTGCAAGGTTGGAAATTTACCCGTGTTTCCTCAGAAAAATGAATGGGTTCACTTTTTACGTTGAAATCTCTAATCCTTTTGGAGTTTTCCCTGATATTCTGTGTAGCGTATGGATGCAAATCCGTATTTTTCCAAATGGCTTTTCAGTTGTCCCAACATCTTTTTCAAAAAATCCAACTTTCCCCATTTATTTGAGATACCCACTGTTTTCATACCGTAAATGTGTTCTCCTATCTCTTTCTGGAATTTTAATTTTGTTCTATTTGTCTTTGTATTCGTTCTTATTACATGCTTACTGAAAGGACAACAGTTACCTACATTTGTGGGTGAAATGCCACCTTTGCTGATTTCTTTCTTTGTTGTTGCCTCTGTGTGCAAACCCTGTTTTATTTTTATTGAAGTCAGGTTTGAGTATTTGACAAGCAATGAGGACCTACCCCACCTCAAATACCAGTGCTTGGGGAGCAGGGGATGGGAGCAAAAACTCCTTGTCCAAGGTGGGGAAACATGTATCTGTCTCAGGCTTGTTTCTGCATATTGATTGCAGGACCGTCCTCCAAAGCCTGTGATTGTTCTGAAAGCTCTTATGATGTGTCTTCAGGGAGCTAAGGTTCTTTATTCATGAGAGATTTTTAACCAGGACAGGACATATGTGCCACAGTTATTCAGGATAATTCTGCTAAGTTCTTTTTATGGACACACTGACAATAAGGCATCTTTCCATTAGGACTGGTTTTTTAACTTGGCCTCTGGGTTCAGGTTGAACTAATATCTAATTATGTCATCAGATATGATAGCAGATATGGTGTGTTACTCTTACTCCAAGTGACAGCTAACTTCTTTCAATTATTCTCTTGCTAAACATTGAGTTGTGTAGCCTTTCAGATTCTTCATGTTTAGATGGGCCATATCTCATGAGGATTGACGTGATGTTGGACTGGAGTCTGCATATTGCCTCCATCATGCTTTGTTGTCACAAAGACACACTGATGACACTCGTGAGTATCTCCAAACAAGTTCTCTTAGCCACAAGTACTCTTAGCCTCCTCCTCTCTTCCCTCCCCTCTCTCGTCCCAGCCTCTGTGCTTCACTTTCTGCTTCCAGCTCCAGAGATTTCTGAGGGAAGCACTCTTTTAGTTTCACCTGAAATCTTTTTCTTCAAGGAGGAAAACAGAGGTCCATGAGGGATGGTGGCTTCCAGAAGGCCGGTCTCTGAGGCAGATACTAACAGATCCTCAAAAACTGCCCCCTCCTCTCAAAGGTGCACAATTGTCTTGCTCATCTCTGTCATGTGTTGACTTGTGTCCCCTCAAAAAACACGTAGGAGCCCTAACCCCATGGGCATAAGAATGTGACCTTATTTGGAAACAGAGTCACTGCAAAGGTGGTGGTTAGTTAAGGTGAGGTCATACTAGAGTCAAGGGTGGGGGGTTTTATTCCACTATGACTGTTGTCCTTCAAAGAAAGGAACAGAAACACCCAGGGGGAGGACAGTCACGTGACAAGAGAGGCAGAAATTACAGTGCTGTAGCTGAAAAACCAAGGAATACCAAGGAAGGCCTGCAAACACCTCCAGACACTTGGAAGAAGGAGGAAGCATTCTCCCCCACAGGTTTCCTCGGGAGCATGGCCCTGCCAATACTCCGATTTCAGACTTCTGGCCTCCAGAACCGTGAGAGGGCCAATTGCTGTTGTTTTAAGCCATCCTGTTATGGTACTTTGGGTTTTTTTGGCAGCCTTAGGAAATGAATACAATGCCCAAATTTTGTTGAGCCTGCCCTGAAAGGCAGACGCAAAGAAAAACATTGTATGTGCAAGTACCCTTTACTCTGTTTTTGTGAAACACAAGTTTTTATTTCTCCAGAGACTCAAGATCAGCTCACAGGAATGAGGTGCTGTTTCTGGGCCTCCCTCCCGTAGTGAAATAAGGTCAGCAGAAAGCACTTTCACTCTTGCCGATAGGCAGTGGTACTGGCAGACACACACCCTCTTCTCCAGCCGGTTGGGCATACTGGTTGTCTGTTTCCCACCTGGGATTATCCTCCCCTCCCCTCTCCTCTTGCTAAAGGCCCCACAGATCCTGGAGGCTCAGTTCAAGCTCATTTTTCTCCAGGAAACCTGTCTTGACTGGACCAGGCACTCCTCCTCTGCGTTCCTATCTCCTATCATAATCTCTATCTCTGTGCCTAATGCCATGTGTGTTCCTTGGTATCTCACACAGTAGGGCTCCCTCATTCCAACCTGACAGTGAGTGCCTCAAGGCCGGGGATTATGCCTCTGGGCACTTGGTGCACTGCCCTGCCCATTAAGAGAGCCCAGAAAATTCAGTGAAGAATAGAATAGGTCTGAAAGTATATCATCCACCATACATGATCATCAACCCAATGGCAATGAGCCTGAAAGTAAGTAGTGAGGGTTCCAACTGGAAAAGAGGCAATCAAGCAAACATACTTGGGAGGGAGACATCAAAAATTTCCTTTCTCACTACAAGAAGTTTAGGAAGAGCAATGACTAGAGAAAGCTGGCCAACCAGTTAAAATTGATTTCTCTATCTCCACTCAAATGTTCTATTTCATTGCTACTTATAGCTCCTTCTCTGACTGGGTTTTGGCTCAGGGTTTATTGTTTTGATCAATGTTTTGTATTCTGCTCATTAAAGGTATCTTGAAATTATGAAATTTTATTGCTAGCAAAGAACCTTAGATTTCTGTGCTTATTTGGAGGTAGAAGAAAGAATTTGGAGCCGGTCATGAGTAAAAAGTCAAATCCTCTGCTTATTAGCTGTGGGATGTTGTGAAAGTTGCTCACCTCTTTGGACTTTGATTTTCTTAGTATAATAATGGGAGAGTAAATGTCTTCCAGGACTGGTTATTGGGAGGATTAAAACTATTGTGGATACTGGGTGGGCACAACAAGGTGGCACTGAAAAACAGTAGTTTTTTTCATTGAAACTGGAAAACTTGTCCTTGGAATAAGTGAGATCAGTGGTTTCCAAACTCTGTTTCTTAGAATTCTTAAAGTATGAAGATGAGATACTGCAGCCTCCATGCTGGCAGCAGCTGAAGATGAAAGGACTGCCCAGTGAGCAGAGCTCTAGCCCCCAAGCCCTCCTCAGCCAGCAGAGTTCTACTTGGCTCTGTTTTATTTATTAGAGCTCTGTGTAGGACTAACTCATTAAAGAAAATAAGAGTTCAAAAAGTTTAAACTCTTAGAGTAGCACAATGCTTTTATTCTGTTTACCAAGTCATGCCTGTCTTAATTCTTAAAACTGAATATTGCCATAATTTAGAACAAAGGCCCCAATGAGTCTTTTCAAAATCCTCTGTTATTTAGGAAAATTCTCTTCTATAACAGGCACCCGGAAGTTAACTTGCAAAAAAAAATTATAATATATATATATATATATAGGATAAATATCCAGTAAATACCTAAACTACTTACATCAAAGTATTTTGAAAGAATAAATGAGATAAATGGTAGAAATTTTTGCTATAAAAACATGCTGTTCCATCATCTGTATTTAATTTTTATTCCCTTATCTTAGCCATGCTCCCTGAAATTGGGAGATTAAACCAGAGGTAGTGATTGAAGGTTAGCCAAACAAAACTCAAACTCACAAAGGTCTCATAACTCTGATTAATTAGAACAACAATGTCTAGGATAAGATAGAACAAGAAGGAGGATGACTCATGACTGGGATGATGGTGATATTATGGCAGCTGCTGCTACTGGTTACCACTAATAGATTACCACACTCCAGGCACTTTGCTGAATACTTAGATTGTCACAATACCCACAAAAAGGTATGATTATTCCCATTTTACTGATAGGAAAACTGAGGTCCAGAGAGGTCAATTAATTTACACATTGTTACCTAGCTAGTAAGTAGACTCTGCCCCAGGTTGTCTGACTCAAAGATCAGACTTTTAATAACTATGCTACTCTAATTGTTAGGAAGATGATAATGGACAAGATAATTCTTCTGATTTTTAAAAAAAATTGTCATTTTTAATATTTTTTAAATTTTGTTTTATTTTTTGCTGTGTGGCTCTTAGTTCCCTGACCAGAGATTGAACTCACACCCTGGGCAGTGAAAGCTCGAAATCATAACCTCTGGACTGCCAGGGAATTCCCTCTTCTGACTTTTTGGACCTCCAGTTTTTCCATTAGAAAATTTAATTATACTCTCTCTTTTAGTTTTAGGGAAAGGTATAAATGCTTTATTGACTGAATAAACTATTTTAGGTCCAGTCCAAAATGACAGATAGCACATGTGTATTTGCCTACCCTTTCTCCCAAGATCCTATTGAAATGTCAATAAAGACATAAAGAATAAATCAGTTAGAATGCTGAAAACAAATAGAATGCCATCAGCAGAAATTTCAATGACTTGGATAAATTTCTGGGAGTCAGAGCGCAGATGGGACCATATTGATGCACAAAAGCGGAGTAATGTACAAGCTGAGACACGTGAGTGCGGGGTCTTCAGCCAGGATCCTCATCCTGAGAGGCTCCGGGCTTGGAGCCCCTGGGCAGAGAGAAAACACAGGGGCCTGGGCAGTGATCAGGGGAGTTAACCACAGAACAGACAAAACCAGACGAAACAGCTGGGTCACTCAGGCCCGCCTGCCACGCTCCACGTACAGAGAAGCTCTTTATCCTCAGCTAGACCACCAAAGACTGCATTCTGAAGAGAGGAAGATCTTCCCAAAGGGGTTGGGGGCTGGGATGGAGGCAGAAAGAAGTATTGTCTAGCCTCAGGGCACTAGAGCTCCACAGTGGACATAAATCCAGCTCCACTCTGAAGTGGAATTCTACCCCTGGATAAAGCTATTCCCTCTTGTTCAGTTGTGATGGTCCTAGACTTGCTAGTGAATTGCAAGCTTGACTGGCAAATCTATCCACTTACACAGGCTGTAACCAGCTTTCCCATTCAAAAAATGACCTTCTGAGTAAACACACCTATTAGTGAAATCCACTCAATCAACCTATATTTATCAATATAGTTCTTAGTATATATGAATAGTCAACAAAGGATCACCAGACATTTGAGGGAAATCAACAAGAGGCAAGATAAAGACTGAGGTGAAGATAGACTGGCTTCTGAGGAAACGAGAAAAAATAATGGGAGATAACTTATAAAATATCTAATTATCTTAACAGAAATTCAAGAGGCATCCTTAACAAAAAAGTACTGGCTACTGTGGGGACAAAGTGGATCAGTTAGAGAACAAGAAAGTTATTGGAAATTTGAAATGATTATCAGAAGTTTTGAGAACTTAGTGAAAGAGCTAAATAGTGAAATGGAAATGGTTGAAGACCCAATTAGGGACATGATTTTTAAAGTGAAGGCATCTCCCAGAAAGCTAGATAAAGTAGAAAATGACATGGATAATATGAGAAACATTGTTAGTAAAAATAGATTTTTTAAAAGACTCAGTGTTCATTTAAAAGCAGGTATAAAAACAATGAAAGGAAGGATGTAATCAAAGACATAATACAAAAAAGTGCTTTGATCTGAAAAGATTTGGGTCTGAAAAACTGAAAAAAAAAAAAACCCCCAAAAAAACTAGTGCAAGACTTTGAATAAAATAAGCCTCAGTTGTACATAGGCATATCTGAAGAAATTGTGGAACAGGTGGGCTAAGGAGAGAATCCGAAAGTTTTCTAGAGAAAAGTGGATAACTACCAAATAGAACAAGTATGAGATGACAGCACGTCTCTAGCAACACAGAAAGCTAGAAAACAACGCTGTAATGCCTGAAACACACCAAAAGCAATTTGGAGCCTAGACAATCAAGTGTGAGGGCAAAATTGAGAAGACTA
The DNA here is from genome assembly GCF_000754665.1 of Bison bison bison. Classification (NCBI taxonomy): domain Eukaryota; kingdom Metazoa; phylum Chordata; class Mammalia; order Artiodactyla; family Bovidae; genus Bison; species Bison bison. The sequence goes on along the minus strand of NW_011494846.1, from coordinate 2,685,298 downwards.
CAGATATACAGTGATGCAGAAATTGTATGTTTCATGCATTCTTAAGGAACCCAAGAGAAAGGATAGCATGAAATTCAAAGCATACGACACAAATCCAGAGATTACTGAAATGAAATCCCAGTTCAATGATTGTGCAGCAAATCTAGGAAGCAGTGAGCCCCAAAACTCAGAGGACTCTGTGAAGAATGCCTTCAAGAAGAAAGTCAATTTCAATATGAAATATAAAGCAATCATCTTTTCTGCTAATAAGGAAAAAAAATGCCCGATAAGGACTCTGAAAAAAAAATGTTAAATCTATACAAAATACCTTTTCTCAGATATGAAGCAAACTAAAATATGCATCAAGTAGCTGTTGAGAATAAGAAGAGAGCATTGATTTGATTTTAGTGTTTGGAATATTTTTTCTTTGAGTAAGACAATGTAATGAATTACAACTATCTTCATTTTTCCTATGGGTCCAGTAACCCTCACTGGTTTTACAATAAGTGATTATCCTGGTTCTTATTGCTGCATAACAATTCACCCCAGAATTTATGGCTTAAAACAGCAGCAGTCATTATCACTCATCATTTCAAGGGGAAAGGAATTTGAGGGTGGCTCAGCTAAGAGATTTGGCTGAAAACATCTTGTGAGATTGCAGTCAGATGGTGGCCAGGCCTGAGGTCATCCTGAAGGCTCCATCACTCACAAGTCTGGTCCCTGAGCTGGAAAGACTAGAGGGCCGGACAGATGAGGACTGGGAAAACTTTGGCATCTCTATGTCCAGGTAGGCTGCCCGGGTGGTTTCTCCAGCATGGCAGCTTCATAGTGGCCAGATTCCTTTCAAATTGGTTCAGGGTTCCAAAGGCATGTGTTCCAAGAAAGAACCAGGCAGACACTGTTGCCATTATGACCTGGACTAAGATTTGAGAAATGGTTGTATCCTTTAAAAAAGAACTGGTTGCTACAGAGCACTGCTTCCCCTGGACTCTATTAGGCAATGGAGTCAACAGAAGCCACTGAGGTTGAGGTTCCAGGGAACTGGAGATAGATATAAGATATAGATTATATATATATTTACACACACATATATGTGTGTATACATATATGGAGAGAGAGAGAGAAGTCAGTCAGCTATATATATAAAAAGAGATTTTACTGTGAAGAATTGGCTTATGCCAAATTGGGGTTTGGCAAGTCCCAGGATCTGCAGGGTGAGCTAGCAGCCTGGAAACCTAGGCGAATCGATGGTATAATTCTAGTCCAAAGGCTGACAGGGTTGAGATACGGGAAGAGCTGGCATTTCAGTTTGAGTCTGAAGGCAGGAAACAGTTGATGTCCCAGTTTCAAGGGAGTCAGGCAGGAGGAATTCTCCCCTACTTAGGGGAGGGTCAGCCTTTTTGTTCTATTCAGGCCTTCAACTGTTCGGATGGGGCCCACACACAATACGAAGGCAATCTACTTTACGCAATCTACAGATTTAAATGTTAATCTCATCCAAAAACACCCTCACAGAAACTCTCCGAATGTCTGATCAACTATGCGGGCATCCCCTGGTCTACTTAGTGTTAGCCGCTCAGTCCTGCCCGACTCTTTGCGACCCCACGGACTACAGCCCCTAGGCTCATCTGTCCATGGGATTCACCAGGCAAGAATTTTGGAGTGGGTTGCCATTCCCTTCTCCAGTAAAATGACCTAATAAAGTGACAAATAAAATTAACCATCCAAGCAGGAGGAGAGCTGACTTGAGGTAGGGTCACTCAAGGAAACGAAAGCAGTGATAGTGGATGGCATTAGTCGCACACGATGGGGCAAGTGTCTTACAAACATTACGCTGAGTGAAGAAGTCAGAAAGGAATGCACATAGTGTGATTCCGTTTATATCAAGCACAACACAGAAAAAAAACCATCTCTAGTGTTAGAAGTCAAGATACGGCTGTGTTTGAGGAGCGAAGGGGTAGTGATTGGGAGAGGGCTCTTCTGAGGTCCTTGTAATGATTTTACCTTGATCTTCATGGCTGTTCATAGGGGTGTTTGTTATAAATCAAGGAGTTGTACATTTATGATTTATAAATTTTTCTGTGTGGTTTATACTTCAAAAAAATATTAACTTTAATAAAAGAGAGTGATTGGGGAGCTGTTTAAACCTTCTAAAAAACATGAGCAAATATTACTTTCCTAATTTAAAAAAAAATCAGAAAAGCAAAATTTTTATCAAGTCAGTATCATGGCAATTTTGTAACATGCAACTCAAAATAAGCAAAGCTATTCTTCAGTTGAATTTGTTTTCAGTAAAGTACTTATTGAAACAATTCATTATGATAAACAAAAGGCAACGAAAATTTTCAAGTGAATAATGAATCATTTACGAAAGTATTACTGCTTTGCATAAACTCATTAACAAGTGATAGTAAAAAGATTATAAGTATATGTGAATTGTTGAAACATTTATTATAAAATAAAGTAGTATATACACAAGCTTTACTAAAATACTAGTTTTTCATTGTCGTCCTAGCTACAGCAAATGTTCTTTCTCCAAAGTAAACCAAATTAGGAACAAAAGAAAAATTTTGGGAAAACAACATTTAACAGAATTAACTTTAGTCAGCAGATACATTCAGACTGCAAAAATATTGGAAAATGCATTTAAAATACTTGGGCAGATCACAATGAAAACCACAAAGTATAATGTGTTTATTTGAAATAAACATTGCATTTGCTTATTGTGCTATCATATTTTGTTTTGGCCTTTAAACTTTTAAACGTATTTAGTGCTGAAAACATGTTTTTAGTTTATCCAGTTTTTTTTTTTAATTTTTTTTTTTATATCAAAACAGTTTTTAAAGACTGAAAGAAAAAAGAAAATGAGCCAAACAAGCCTGGCATGTATATGGTTCTATTTTTTTTTTTTTAAGATTTTTTTTTTTTGATGTGGACCATTTTTAAAGTCTTTATTGAATTTGTTACAACATTACTTCTGTTTTATGTTTTTTATTTTGGCTGAGAGGCATGTGGGATATTAGCTTCCTGATGAGGGACAGAACCCTCAACCCCTGCATTGGAAGGCAAAGTCCTAACCACTGGATCACCAAGTAATCCCTGTGATTCATTTTTTATAAATTATTTGAAATCATGAGAGGAAAGGCAATATGTCTACACAATTATTTATTGTAAATATTTTATAGAAAAATTAATGGACATTCTTAAGCATGTAGCAGAAAATTAAAAAAGAGAAATAGGAAATAGGGTTTTAGAAACTTAGAATATCTTTTCTCCACTCATAGCTTGTAAAAGTGGTAACATGGAATGAGTCTTGTGGAAACTAATGTTGCCATTTCCTATAAATACTCTGAACAACAGACAGCAAACAAAAACAAACTTCTTTTTCTTTTAACAACTTGGTTTCTGATAAAATGGATTTCACAATAGTGTCAGGAGACCCAAAAGGTTAAATCAACATTTGTTCCACAGGGCAAACCTAGAGCTGCCCCATAGACTCTTGGCCAGATGCAAGGTCAAAGGTCAAAACACTTGACCAGCAATGGAGGAAGATAAACCTGGGCAGGTTTGCTCTTTGGCTCTCAGGATCCAGGTTAAAAAAAATGAAAGACCTGGACTCTGGACCCCTTTATTCTCATGTCATGCTGGAGCTGGGGACAGATTAAATTGTGGATTCAGCCTTGATTCTGTTACAGAGTAAAGGGGAGCCTTGGACATGTTTCCCAGAAGCAACAGCTTCCTGAAAGCATCAGAAGGGCACAGATTATATTCTAAGCGGATAAAACTTGGAGCAAACTAATTCAAGGTGGAGTAACTCCCATCTCACTTTCTTCTCAAAGTTCTGGGGTCACACCTGTTCTTCCCCTCTGCTGAGGGGGCCAAACAGCTGCTAGAACCTCAGGTTTTGTCTCCCTGGGTCCTCAGTCATCCCATTACTCAAAGCAACCCAAGAATACATAAGAATCACATTTGTTTCTTTTCCCTCCATAGCCTTTCCTTTTAGTTCTCTGGTTAAGTAGAGATGAGGGTGGAATAAACAGAGATAATATTTGACCAATGAGTTCCTGATTATTATTCACCTCCACCAATGGTCTGATTGGTCAGTGCCCTTGCTTGCTTTTAAATATTTCTCCTGAGAATTAAATAACCATTTGCCTGCTTTCTGGTTTTGAGTAACTGTGAGACAAAACTGTTTTCTAGGAAAAAAGAAGAAAAAGTTTATTAATGTTTTTGAAATGCAAATTATCTAGTTTTTAAGGTAGTTGTTTAGTTGCTAAGTTGTGTCCAACTCTTTTGTGACCCTATGGACTGGGGTCTTCCAGACTTCTCTGTCCATGGGATTTCCCAGGCAAAAATACTGGAGTGAGTTACCATGTCCTCCTCCAGGGGATCTTCCTGACCCAGGGATGAACCTGAGTGTCCTACATTGGCAGGTGGGTTCTTTACCACTGAGCCTCCAGGGAAGCCCTCCATCATCTCTTACAGATACAATAAAAAAGAAAAAGATAATTTTTTTCCCTGTGATGAAAACTCAGGATTTACTTTTTTTTTTTTAACAATTTTCATATAGAAAGGACAGCAGTAATTAACTGTAGTCATTATGTTGCAACTATATTCCTAGAACTTATTTATCTTCTAACTAGAAGTTTAGGATGGCACTTTTTAAATTCAGTTTCAAGAAAGGTTTTATTTTAGAAGATTCAGTTCAGTCGCTCAGTCATGTCTGACTCTTTGCGACCCCATGAATCGCAGCACGCCAGGCCTCCCTGTCCATCACCAACTCCCAGAGTTCACTCAGACTCACGTCCATCGAGTCAGTGATGCCATCCAGCCATCTCATCCTCTGTCGTCCCCTTCTCCTCCTGCCCCCAATCCCTCCCAGCATCAGAGTCTTTTCCAATGAGTCAACTCTTCACATGAGGTAATTTAGAAGATTACGAAGTTTTATTTAGAAGTTTCACAGAAAAGTTGTGAAAATAGAGTTTGCACATATCCCTTATCCAATTTTGCATGAACCCCTCACATTAACATGATACATTTGTTGTCATTAATGAATCAATAGTGATACATTAATAGTAACTAAAGTCCATAATTCACTCACATTTCTTTAGTTTTTACCTAATCCCTTTTATTCTGTTCCACGATCCCATCCAGGACACCACATTACACTTAATCATCTTCTCGCCTTCGGCTTCTCTTGGCTGTGAGTTTCTCAAGCTTTTCCTATTTTATATTACCTTGATTTTTGAGGAGTACTGGTCATGTATCCTGTAGCTTGTCCCCCAGTTGGGGTATTCTGATGCCTTTCTCGTTATTAGACTGTGGCTATGTGTTTGGGGGAGAAAGATCACAGAGGTGAAGTTCCGTTTTCATCACGTCATGTCCTGGTACTTAGGAGCGACATCCCTTAGCACTGTTGATGTTGACGTGGATCACCTTGCTGGGGTGGTGCTTGTCAGTTTTCTGTACTGAAAAGTTACTCTTTTTCTTTGTTCCACACAGTGCACGTTAGAAGAAAATCAGTATGTGCAGCTGACCCTTAAGAAATAAGGAGTTATACTCCTTTCCCTGAGGATGAAGTAACTGCATCAGTTAAAAGATGGGGTATCTTTAAAAAAAAAAAATACACATTTTAAGTTTTAATTTTGTATTGGGGTATAGCTGATTAAAATGTGATCATTTCAGGAGAACAGCAAAGGGACTCAGCCATACATATACATGTATCCATTCTCCCCCAAACTCCCCTCCCACCCGGGCTGCCACATAACCTTCAGCAGAGTTCCCTGTGCTATCCAGTATGTCCTTGTTGGTTATCCATTTAAAATATAGCAGTGTGTACAGGCAACCATAAGTTTGTCCTTTAAGTCTCTTTCTGTTTTGCAAATAAGTTCATTTGCATCATTTTCTTTTAGAGTCTACATACATATAAGGGATGCCATACGATATTTTTCCTTATCTGTCTGACTTACTTCACTCAGTACAACAATATCTGGGTTGGATGGTGCATCTTTTACGCTGTTTGCATCCCCCTATCAAATGCACGAAATCTGGTCCGAACCCAGCCAGACCTCAGGCCTCAGGGGCTTTTCAATATTCCATTCTTCTGCTATCTAGAACCTGACTTCCCCTGGCTCAGACCCCACAGCTACAGGTCACACTTTCTTTCCTGTGGCCCCTCTGCAGCCCCAGTGCTTCTAACACAGGGCATGTTGGAAATTCTGAAATCCCAGAATCAAAATAGAACCTCCAAGAAAATGATTGAATTATCTCCCTTCCCAAATTCATATGCTGAAGTCCTAAGGCCCAGGACCTCAGAATTTGACCTTATTTGAAAATAAGGCCATTGAAGATATAATCAGTTAAGGTGAAGTTGTACTCGGGTTAAGGGTAAGATAGAGCCTTATTTCAATATCTAGTGTCCTTATAAATGGGAAATTTGGACATATCGGAGGAACACTACAGGCAGAGATTAGGATTATGTGTCTATAGGTCAAGGAACGCCAAGGATTGCCAGCAAAACAACCAGAACCTAGAGGAGAGGCATGGAACGCACCCTTTCCCAAGTCCTTCAGAGGAATCAGGGCTCTGCTGACACCCTGATTTCAGACTTCTGACCTGCAGAACTTTAAGACAATACATTTTCATTGTTTAAGCCACCCAGACTGTGTTCCTGTTACAACAGCCCTAGGGAATTAATACACCCTCCAAAGATGACCCTTCTCATCACAAAGAGAGAAAAACTCTATGCAAGACCTATTTAGCTCATCCCAGGACCAAGCTGAATTCCATGAACACTCATCCATTGCCTATTCCGTGAACACTTACTAAGCAGTCGCACTGTGCTCAGAACTCATAAGCCCCTGGGAAGCAGTGGCACCTTCTTGACCCAGCCTTTAGGCTGAGGACAGAGACAATGCCGAGACACGGTAGCATTCTATTTTCCTGCCAATGGCTATAAGCATTCCAGATTCCAAGTTGATACCTGGAAGCGTGCTCAATGTATTTCTCTTCTCTCTCTCTAAGTTGAAATATCTTAGATCAGGTTCCCTGGAAAACACACTGAGATTTGTGTGCCAGGGGTATTCGGTGGAGAGTACTCTCAGGAACGACCTGTATGGGATGAGGGCAGCAGACCTGGACAAGAGGAGAAGTCAAACAGTGAGGCAGCTGCGTTGAAAGCCTCCACCAACCCTATGGGGAGCCCTGGAGCTGGGATGACCTTCAGAGATGTGCTGACTGGAGGCGAGCCTTTGTACTCCTGCACAGACCACTCAGTAAATAACTGAGCAAGGCAGCCTGCTTCAGGCAGAGGCAGTCCCTGGAGAGTGTTCTCCAGTTAGCTCTCAGCAGCTGGAAGAAGACCTGCCTGAGTCCTGATGGGGATTCTGGAGAAGGCACCCCTTCTCCAGAAGCATTCACTTCAAAGGACATCTGTTTCCAGATGAAAAAGAAAAACCTCTTAACCAACATTTATTGGGCACCTAATAAAATTAGTAGACAAACGTTATCTAAGTTGGCTTCCTGAATCATGTTTCTGATAGGTCACAAACACAAAGGTAGCACTGGAGATGGAAAATCAGAATGGAGAACAAAAGTTCTCCCTAAGATCAAATAGGCAAGACTCAGGCACTGGGATGATTAACTCTGCGATTTTGCAAAAAGAAGAGCCGGCCTGCTCTGTCTCCTGTTAGGGAAATGGCCCTGGGCTCCGTTGTGCAATAGACAAAGTTGGGCCATCTCGTCCTTCTTCAGGCACCTGTCCAAGCACCTGATACTTTGTAAACTGCGTGGCTCTGCTCAGGAATCTCAGGCTCCTCCTGAGCGTGGTGTCCAGAGGCTTAGCAGAACTCTGTTGGCTTGCAGGAATGTCTCCCTGGAGGAATGAACCCCAGGCCTGAAAATTTATGCACACAGAGCTGTTGGTGGTTCCTGCCTCTGATCCATAGCCATCAAGGGAGAGGGCGCCCTGCTTACTGGTTCCACGGAAACTCATTGCCCCTACATCAAGGCAGGCCTCTCCTTCCTACTTGTACTTGTTTCCTAGGATTACCTTAAATAACTACAACCTGGTGGGTTCACACAACAGAGATTGATTCTTTCATAGTTCTGAAGGCCAGATGTCTGAAAATAAAGTATTGGCAGGGCCATACATTCTCTGAAGTTTCCAGGGGAGGATCTGGTGCATGCCTTCCTTTCTTTCAGCTTCTGGTGCGGCTGGCAGCCCTTGACATGCCTGGCTTACAGACACATCACGTGGTCTCTGCCTCTGTGTTCACGTGGTGTTGCTTCCTGTGTGCTGTGTCTCCTCTCCTCATCTTACGAGGACACCAGTCATATTAGATTGGACTTCTGGTGGCTCAGTGGTAAAGAATCCACCTGCCAAGTAGGAGACTCAGATTTTATCCCTGGGTGGGGAAGATCCCCTGGAGAAGGAAATGGCAACCCACTCCAGTATTCTGGCCTGGGAAATCCCACGGACAGAGGAGCCTGCTGGGGGTCCATGGGGTCCCCAAAGAGTCAGACATAACTTAGTGACTAAACAAAAACAACATATTAGATTAGGACCCATCTACTCCAGTGTGACCTCATCTTATCTTAATTACATCCACAATAACCCTATTCCCAAATAAGGTCATAGTCACAGGTACCAGGGATTACGACTTCAGCCTATTTTCCAGGAAGGAGGTGGGGGAGGGAAACACAGTTCAAATCACAACACTGTCTAAGGTTATGATGCCTGTTAGTATTTCTTCTAAATACTAATAGAAGAAACCTTGACAGTTGCCTCAAGACCTCTCAACATAACATGTGCCTCTTTATATTTTGGAGAAAAAAGTGAAATCCTGTGGCTGAAACTCTGAGATCTATCATAAAAATAGGTAATTGGAATAATTTCAGCCCAGAGACGATGGGCAAGATGAGCCAAAGTAATATAAAAGGAAAGGTATTTTGAGGCCTCTGGGGCCTTAGTGGGTCTATTAAATATTAAGTACCAACTTCACCTGCTGCTGCTGCTGCTAAGTCGCTTCAGTCATGTCTGACTCTGTGCGACCCCATGGACTGCAGCCTACCAGGTTCCTCCATCCATGGGATTTTCCAGGCAAGAGTACTGGAGTGGGGTGCCATTACCTACTCTTAGCTAATCACCTCCACTGATGGAACAGATAGTATCACTGATGAGGCCAAAATATGATCTTAACTCAGAACAACTTGATCCAACCTACAAGCCTAACCCTCAGCGACCTTGTCACAGAGATAACAAGAACAATGGTCCAGGGAAGACCTGTCAGAGATGCCAGTGTGAAACCCATCCCACCCGCTGGATAAACCCAACCAAGAATCTTCCAGTGAATTGGGTCACAGAAGCCTCCGTAGTGATAAAGGATCCCATCCTGTTCTAATCTGTGTAACTTTAAGACAACTGCACTTTCATTATGTTCTTAAATGGAAATGATGATGAGATACTATAGAACGGGGATCTCCAACCTCTGGGATCTAATGCCTGATGATCTGAGTTGGAGTTGATATAGTAATAAGAGAAATAAGGGGCTTCCTTCCGTGGCTCAGAGGGTAAAGAGTCTGCCTGCAAAGCAGGAGACCAGGATTCAGTCCCTGGATCAGGAAGATCCCCTGGAGAAGGAAATGGCAGCCCACTCCAGTATTCTTACCTGGAGAATCTCCATGGACAGAGGAGCCTGGCAGGCTACAGTCCATGGGGTCACAAAGAGTCGGACACGACTGAACGACTTCACTTTCTGAGTTGGAGTTGATATAATAATAATAGAAATAAAGTGCACAATAAATGTAATGCACTGGAATCATCCCGAAACCATCTCCACCCTCTACCCCATTCCTTGGAAAATTTGTCTTCCATGAATCCGGCCCCTGGTGCCAGAAAGGTTGGGGACCGCTTCTGTAGAATTCTAACCAGCCACGTGTTAAGATGAATCACTGTGAAGTTGACACCAGAGGTTAATGAGAAGGTGAGGTAAACTGCAGGAAAGGGAAAAGGACTGGCATTTATATTTTGCTGCTAAAAGAGAGAGGTGGGGGGAATTCCCTGGCTTTCCAGTGGTTAGGGCTCTGCACTTCCAGTACAGGGGGCCTGGGTTTGACCCTTAGGGGAATAAGATCCTCAAGTTGTGCATGGCGCTGCCAAGAAAATGTAACACTAGAGAGAGAGATAAAAAATACAGCTTTTTAAAAAAATGTAAGTCATCTGATTTCACATGTAATTTCAGCCTTGCTTAACTGCTTCCTAAAAAGATCTTTGAAGGAATAAAAGTCTCTATCCTAGAGCCCAATAATGACTAGAAATTCCAGTAACCAACCCATCAGCCCTATCGGATCCCATAAACGGTGAGATACTTTCCAGCAATGATAAGGCTTATGACCGTCTTTGAGGAAAAAAAAAAAAAGACAGTGGAAAGGTGTATGGCAGCTGAGCAAGCTATAAGCTTCCTGTTTGTAAACCTCCCGCAGCTTAACTAAACTCAGAGTGTAATTCCTTCCCCCATAAAATGGAGATGATCAGACTTTTCCTGAGAGCAGTGGAATGTAATGCCCAGACCATAAATCCCAGTTCTAATACTGCAAAGACCTTGGGCAAAGAAATTACTGAATGTCTTAGAACCTCAGTTCCCTCATCTATAAAATGAAATTATAATAATGTCTATTCTCATAGGGTTGCTGTAAGAATCAAAAGAGATACAATGTGTTTAATGTTTTCTCTGTATCTGATATAGGATGTGCAATGTTCTTTCCCACCACATACCAGATAAAGCACCTCTAAATTGGAGACATTTGCCTCCGCTAAGTCTTTGATCCAACTCCTAGACCTGCCTACTACCCAGATGTACGGCTTCACCCAGCAGAGTAAACACAGGTGTGATGCCTCTGAGATTGTCAAGTAGGATCAGTTAAATCCATAAGTCGATGGGAACTAAATCACCAGTGGGTGATTCACCATCTATAACCTGAATCATCCATCCCCAGGTTATGGATGAAAATGCAACCCAGCCACAGAGCAGTTAACTTCATTCTAGAAATCAGTGAGGTGCAGTGTGACACGGTGGAAGCAATATAACTCAACACTGTAAATGTGAACACAAACTAAATGAACAAACGAAGGAAGAAGAGGTCATATCATTTGTTCCTGATCTCCCTTTAGTGTCTGAGTTCAAAATTGCTCTTGGAGGGCCGTCTGACTGTGGTGACTCGGGATAGGAGAGGGAACTCAGAGAGCTCCAAGGAGAAGTAGAAGTCTTATCCCTTGTGAGGCCCTGTCTACTGAAATAGTGTAAGTGCAGCTTGGCACTTTTAGGGGACATTGGAGCTTATGCCAGAAGAAAGCAGAAGAGGAGATTTGTCTCGATCAGGAGGCTGACACTGACATCTGGGGAGCCTTCCTGAAGGAACACGGTTTGAAATTACCCAGCAGGGCTTCACCTCTCACTGAACTGAAAGGACACATTCCACAGACTGGTTCTGAAGATCCTTTAACCTTTCATCATAGAGGAGGGTAGGACCTCTGCAGCAGATCACAACTTTTGCAGGAAGTTAACTTGACCATTTCCTGTTCCTTTTGCCACTCTGGAGTGATGGCTTCTGTTCCTCTGCCCTTCCCTGCTGTTGCCAATCCCTTCACATACCCACACCCACATAGAGAGTGCTTTACTCTTTTCCCCTAGAGCTGAGGCTGATATTAACCCCTTTCTTAGACCTAAAACGTTTACTTGAAACAGTGGTTCTCAATCTCAGAATGAATCTGTTGGGGAGCTTTAAAAAGTCCTGATGCCCAGGCCCCACACCAGACCAATTAAATTGGCATCCTGGGTAGGTGAGGCTCAGGCATGGCTAGTGTTTTAAAGCTCTCAGATTATACACGTGTGCAGCTAAGGTTGATATACACTGACTAATGAAATTGTGAATTGAAGCATCAGAGTGTAGAAAAGTATAGTAGAGGGAACAGCCAGCTTGGTCTGGGTTTAGTAGAGGGAACAGCCAGCTTGTCTGGGTTTAGAGATTGTCCCTTGTGAATTCCTGGAGCTTTCCTGGTGGCTCAGACGGTAAAAAATCCACCTGCAACACAGGAAACCTGGGTTTGATCCCTGGGTTGGGAAAATCCCCGGGAGGAGGGCATGGCAACCAACTCCAGGATTCTTGCCTAGAGAATTCCCAAGGACAGAGGAGCCTGGCGGGCTACAGTCCATGGGGTCACAAAGAGTCAGACATGACTGAGCAACTAAACACAGCAAGTCCTAGGGCACAAGGGTATCTGGTTCTCCCGAACTCCTGAACGTCTGGAGCAGACACCATAGCAGCTGTATTCATCCACTCCAATCACCGTAACAACATACTACAGACTGAGGGGCTGAGATAACACACATTTATTTCCTCACAGCTCTAGAGGCAGAGAGTTCAAGGTCAGGGTGCTGGCATGGTCAGTTTCTGGTGAGAGTGCTCTTACTCATTTGTCGATGGCTGCCTTCCTGTCGCAGAGAAGGCAATGGCACCCCACTCCAGTACTGTTGCCTGGAAAATCCCATGGACGGAGGAGCCTGGTAGGCTGCAGTCCAAGGGGTTGCTGAGAGTCAGACATGACCAAGTGACTTCCTACTTTCACTTTCCACTTTCATGCATTGGAGAAGGAAATGGCAACCCACCCCAGTGTTCTTGCCTGGAGAATCCCAGGGACGGTGGAGCCTGATGGACAGCTGTCTGTGGGGTCGCACAGAGTCGGACACGACTGAAGCGACTTAGCAGCAGCAGCAGCAGCAGCCTTCCTGTCGTGTTCTCACATGGCCTTTCCTCTGGGATTGAGTTAGTGGGTGCGGGGCAAGGGAGGACGTGGGAGGGAGAGAGAGGAAAAGAGGGAGAGAGAGAGAGGGGGAGAACACTCATCTCTTCCTATTGGATCAGGGCCCCTTATGATTCATTTCATCTTTTTTTAATTTTCATTTTATGTTGGAGTAGAGGTGATTTACAGTGCTGTGTTAGTTTCAGGTATACAACAAAATTACTCAGTTATTCATTTCATCTTAGTTACTTCCCTAGTGGCCCCATCTGCAGCCACACCTGCAGTTAGACGTATGAATTTGGTGGTGGGGTGGGGGGAACACAAACATTTAGTCCATAATAGTGGCCATGGCCCTAACAGTGGCTCCAGCAATTATAGCTTACTCAGATATGACGCGCCCTTGCTACTCATAGTGTGGTTCACAGACCAGCAGTGCCACGTCCCCTGGAAGCTTGTTGGAAATGCAAAATGTTGGGTCTCAACCCAGCCAGAGGGACTGAACCAGAGTCTGCATTTTAAGAAGATCCCAGGTGATTAGTAAATATGTGCATTAATGCATGTGAAGTGCTGTAGTAGACTTTCCTCAATTTTAACAACTCTTCTAATCCTTAGAAATTTTAGCAGATTAGTTTGCAAACAGCTAGCCACCACCCCCCCCCACACACACACCCCATTCCTGGATCTCAGAAGGGCCCAGACTTTCTCACCCTGTGGATGATGGGGAGGGAACCTCCTGGATGTTGAGTTGGAGGAGTCAAGATGAAAAAGTCCAGGGTAACTGTATCCCCACCGCCTCACCCCTCTTCTTCCTTTAGTGTGCTCACCCTCCTCCCCTTTGCCTTTGCCTCCAAGGATTTTTCCTAAGAAAAACAATCAAGATCCATCTTGAGCCAGCAGCAATGAGCACACGTGGGAAATCTTTCTTAACCGTCCAGTCCAGTCCCACTGGTTGAGCAAGAGTCTGGTGCTCATGGGTTCCCTCAGGGTCCGAGAGGATCTGAAAAGGACGGAGCTGAGAGGAGGGTGAAGCTGGTGCAATCACAGCTCTGCCAGCTCCAGGGACTGAACTCTGCTCCTGAGAGAGGGGGAAGCTTGTAAGGTCAGGGTGTGTGTGAGAAACAGAACCAGGCTAGAGAGATCTTTGCTAAGCCAGCATCCTTCTGGGATAGAAAAGGTCACAAGATGTATAGAAACACCATACAGAGTTGCCCTCAATAATGTCCACCTGTAAGAGTGAAGCTCTGGGCTCATCTTTTTGTTTGTAGTTGAATGTAGACCTGTCAGCTGGGGACACAGCTCTAGGCTCCAATTAATATCCTTCCAGACCAAAGAAGCAAACAAAGGACTTAGGGTTGGACAGACCTGTATTAGAATCTTGGCTCTATCATTTAATGACTAGGTTACTTGCTTAGGGTCTCTCTCAGTTTTCTAATTTGGAAAAATGGGCCAATGATATTCACCTAAGTGTTGTTTTGAGGCTTAAAATACATAATAGATGGGCTTCCCAGGTGGCGCTAGTGGTAAAGAACCTGCCTACCTATGCAGGAGAAATAAGAGACATAGGTTTGATCCTCGGGTCGGGAAGATCCCCTGGAGCAGGGTACAGCAACCCACTCCAGTATTCCTGCCTGGAGAATCCCATGGACAGAGGAGCCTGGCGGGCTTACAGTCCATGGGGTCACAAAGAGTCGGACACGACTGAGTGACTAACACTTTCACTTTTTTCATATCTATTAGATAATTGTCTGGATAAGTGTCCATTCACCACCTAGTATTCTTAGATTTTTACTGCAAGAAAAACACAACATTCTGGATACCCAAACTGTAGGAATTAATAAATGCTGTTTCTGTGATTTAGTTCTGTAAATGAGAGGGGATGAGTCAGGAGTAGGAGAAGGTCTTTGAACTTCCCCAATTCAAAATCACTCATTTGTGCCCCTCAGTAACTCTTGAGGCAGAAGTTCTCAGATCCTGAAATTTCAGTAACTCTCAAGATTGAAGAGCAAGTCATCTTTGCTTTCATAACTCTTTACTCAAATTACTACTGATTGCCCCCTTCTCTTCTCCTTCCCTCGTCTCCCTCCTCTGGTGGCTGCCTCAACGGGACTCTCTCAGAGTGAATTTAAGCTGTCTGCTCTGTACCACAAGCACATCTTCCTACAATATCATAGATTTCCCTAGGGAACTCCAACCACATTTCTCTCTAATTAAACCTGTTTGGGGCATAATTTTTTCTGGCTGCACCAAGCTTGATAGATAAACAACAAGTAAAGACTAGAAACCTGCTCCTTATAAAACAAAACTAAAACAGATGCCTTAATTATAGGAGACCAAAGAATTTGTCTCCATGTGTAAGATTATTTTGCTTTGTTGGCTCCCAATCCAGAAATAACAGTCGGGCCTCAGGTGTATCTTTTGTGTTTTTTCATCTCAGATGAGCCAAGATGAGAATCATCAGAAAAGGAATTGGGTTTTGCTGCAGACAAGGAAATTAGAGGTAACAGTTAACAGCTTAAGTATCTCAGTGGATTTTGCAAAAATACTACCTTGTCATCTAAACTGGTTCTCAAACTGTACCATGCAGAGAATCATCTACTTCAGTTCAGTTCAATCGTGTCTGATTCTTTGCAACCCCATGGACTGCGGCATAACAGGCCTCCCTGTCCATCACCAACTCCTGGAGTTTACTCAAACTCGTGTCCATCGAGTCAGCGATGCCATCCAACCATCACATCCTCTGTCGTTCCCATCTCCTCCTGCCTTCAATCTTTCCCAGCATCAGGGTCTTTTCAAATGAGTCAGCTCTTAGCATCAGGTGGCCAAAGTATTGGAGTTTCAGCTTCAGCATCAGTCCTTCCAATGAATATTCAGGACTGGTTTCCTTGAGGATGGACATCTAGAAGGCTCATTAAAACTGATTGCTGGGGCCCATCTCCACAGTTTCTGATTCAGTAGGTTCATGGTGGAGCCTGGGAATCTGCATTTCTAATTAAGTTCCCCAGTGATGCTGATGCAGCTAGTTTGGGGCCCACACTTTGAGAATCAAAGCAGTGATTCTTACCTCTGGCTTCACATTACAATCACTTGAGGGGGCTTTCTAAAAGTGCTGCCTGCTTCCCAAGTCCCCGAGATTCTGACTTAAGTGGTCTGGGGATGGGCCTGGGCATCTGGATTTAAGGGGGTGACAGAGGATTAGATGGTTGGATGGCATCACCGACTCAATGGACACGAGTTTGGGCAAACTCAGGGAGATAGTAATGGACAGGGAAGCCTGGCGTGCTGCAGTTCATGAGATCGCAGAGAGTCAGACACAACTGAAGCGACTTAGCACACGTGTGTACGTGTGTGTGTGTGTGTGTGTGTGTATACATACTGGGAGGTTTACAAAGTAGAGGAGAAATGGACTTCTTCTCAGTACCTGTGATTTCAGGGTCATTTTCTCAGGACTGTTTAAACAATTGTGACATTTCGAGTCTCAGAGAAGCTGTGTCTTTAGCAACCATGTCATGTATGATCATCTGAAAATGCTCAGCATTTGTGGAGTATGGCACCAGGGGGTTACTGTGGCCTAACTTACTAAGCCCTGAAAAGCACTGAGGAGTGAGTGTGGCCGGCTGTTTCAGTGCTCTTTGCACAGACAGTGAAGGTCACCTTTGGCGATGCTGACAGTCTCTTATAAGGCAAAGCCCTTTTCCACTTCTAGGCACGTTTTAAAACTGGTGAGAAGCTGTGAATAAAAAAAACAAACAAACAAAGCTACAGAGAGGCAGGCAGGCCAGATGAAAGATGTAGCCCATAAGATGGTGAGTGATGCTCTTTCAGGGGTGATTTCAGAAATGTTCTGCTTTTACAAGCCACTAATTCCATGTCCAGGGGCACAAGCCGGGAGTTCTCAGGCTGAGCAACATTTTCGCAGGTAAGAACTGTGTCATGTTCTGCTGGCAAAGGGAAAACTTTCACCCCGTTGTATGTACTACACGTGTGATGGTGCGTTTCACTCTATTGTTCCAGATAAAAGGGGCCCTGCCCTTCCTGATGAATGATTCGGTGTTAAGGAGGGCACCCAGGTGAAGGCCTAGAAGCAGGTGCCTGACCTCACTTCTGGGTCCACCCACACCCCAAACCAGCTCCCCCAGGAAGCTCAAGCAGGTGGGGCTGTGGGCAGGCAGAGGAGTAGAGCGTGGAAAAGAGGGCTCTGCCCCCAGGAGTCAGGACACACATCCAAAGAACAGCTGGCCAACAGGCAGGGCAGGAGGGCCAAGCAAATTACAGCTTCTTGTGGTTTCTTCCCTTCTAGATCAGAGAAATAAGCATTTCTTTGGAGGAAAGTGAAAAAAAAAAAGAGTTTTAATTGGTGGCCATCCAACTTGCAAAAGCCTAATTTAAAACAAAAACAAAAACCTCTTGCCCCCTGCCTCTTGCAATATATTGTAGTGTTCCGGTTTTTCTGACACTTGTGACAACATGATCCAGCGAGAAGAGCAATGGACTTGGACACTGAAGACTGAGAAGTAGCTTCTTCAGGCAGTCAGTTGACCTCTGCTAAGAGCAGGTTTCGTCTTGGCTCAGCAAGCCATGTTCCTCAAGTTGGGGCCAAGCTTGACTGAAAGGAACGCGCTGGTCCATCAACCGTGCGGTCAGTGCGGGGACCAAGCGTGTGCGCGCTGCAGCCAGGGCACCCGGCTTCAGCTGCCCTGCCTGCTGCTCTCTGAGTGACCTAGGGCACGTCGGGTACCCTCCTGATGCCTCGGTTGTCTAATCTGAAAACAAGGCTAGTCATTCTACCCACCTCGTGGGGTACTTATGAGGATGAGATAAAAGGATGCCTAGAAACTGCTTACATCAGAGCCCAGCACAGAGATGTGTCCCATAAGTGTTAGCTCTTCTTATTCATTAGAGTGAGTTGACTCTTTCAGAATAATATAGAGAAGGACCTACGTCATGGACCATCTTGAAAGCCACAGAAAGAGTGATGAGGAATATTGAAATTAGTTGTAGGAAGCAAGGTTTTTCCTAGCAAGGAACTGTGTGAAAATGCATGCCACCCTGGGGTCCCCCTGGCTAACATAAAATGTCATCTGGGTACAATGAAGCCATAGTCTTTTCCTTCTTTGGCTTCCCTATTGCCACTGGCCATGCAGCTTGTAATACACGTAAAACAGCGCCCGGTACTTAGAAAGCGGCCCAGAAAACTTAGCAGCTATTGTGGTTCTGGGCTCCAAAATCACTTCAGATGGTGACTGCAGCCATGAAATTAAAAGATGCTTACTCCGTGGAAGGAAAGTTATGACCAACCTAGATAGCATATTCAAAAGCAGAGACATTACTTTGCCAACAAAGGTCCGTCTAGTCAAGGCTATGGTTTTTCCAGTGGTCATGTATGGATGTGAGAGTTGGACTGTGAAGAAGGCTGAGCGCCGAAGAATTGATGCTTTTGAACTGTGGTGTTGGAGAAGACTCTTGAGAGTCCCTTGGACTGCAAGGAGATCCAACCAGTCCATTCTGAAGGAGATCAGCCCTGGGATTTCTTTGGAAGGAATGATGCTAAAGCTGAAACTCCAATACTTTGGCCACCTCATGCGAAGAGTTGACTCATTGGAAAAGACTCTGATACTGGGAGGGATTGGGGACAGGAGGAGAAGGGGATGACAGAGGATGAGATGGCTGGATGGCATCACTGACTCGATGGACGTGAGTCTGAGTGAACTCCGGGAGTTGGTGATGGACAGGGAGGCCTGGTGTGCTGCGATTCATGGGGTCGCAAAGAGTCGGACACGACTGAGCGACTGATCTGATCTAATCTGATTGTGGTGTTGGTGGTCGCTAATATTAATACTATCCCTACTCTAGATAAGAAATAACACTTGACAGCAAAGGGGGGATTAGATGATAGGAGTGAAAAGTGCTTTGCAAACTAGAAAGTATTTTCCAGAACCAAGGTAGTATTATCCCTGTCCCCAGTGAAAGTATTTAATTACACAAACATTTGTGAAGTGCAAACCACAGGCTCTATTTTGTGGAGAAGCAACTGATGGTGTTACCTTATCTGAACTTTGATGCTAACAAGACTCTCCTGCCAGCTAGTGAAGAATGGCTGGCAGCAGCCTTCCTCACAGCTGAGACAGTGTAACCTGCATGGGGTTCCCAACAACAATTGAGGTCTCAACAATTAACCATTGTAATGTTCACTGAATCAGGCAGCTGACACAGCCCTGTGCTTTACAGCCTGTTTCAATATTTGGAAAAGAGAACAAGGAAGCCTGAGCAGTGTAAGGATCTGCTTGTTCCCAAGAGTGCAGCCTAGCAGGGGTGGCCTAGCAGGCAGGTCTCCGCGAGCTCCCAGCCCGTGCCCTACCCCCAGGGCTGGGCCCCTTCCAGCTCAGCTTTGTGCCGAGCCGACACTTGACACCATGTCAGATGCTCTCTAGGCAGCTCCTTAAGCTGAGTAATGAGACTTGGTTTATTAGAAGCCTTTAATTACCAGCCTAATGCACAAACACATTTCTCTCCAGAGATGTTCATGCAAGCTCAGCTTTTGTTCACTAGGAAAAGCAAGTGGCTTTCTCCTCCTGGCAGACAAGATGTGACTCCAGGGTGAGATTTCACTCCGGTGAAATCCATCCTGCTCCAGCCATGATACACCCACATTCCTGCTCCCCTACCCAACAACCCATTTAGCAGAGTGTCTGACCCTGTCTGCTGGGTGACTCTTCCCTCGCTTCCCCCTGATTCTGTCTGTATCATGGACAGAAGGGCTGTATTTAGAACCAATCTCGCTTGGATGGATTGATTCATCAGTTCCTTGTTATTAAACCCAAGCAGGCTCCTGACAGTGACAGAAAGCTAGTGAGCTTCCTCTTTCATTCTACAGGATGACCGTTAAGGCATTATTCACTGTCTAGAAATCTCCAGTCCTCAGCACCCCATAAATCCCCCCAAAGAGAACGTTGTCTATTATTGCACAAAGAGAGAAAATGCCATCAACGCAAGTCCTGGGCTTCCTGCTCACAACAGCTAATTCCTGATGCACCTCCTCCCTCTGTCCCTTCTTTCCTCTGTCTGAAGCCCTCCCCCTATCTGTTCCCCTTTCTCTGCTTAAAACCATCCCAGCATCAGGATGGCACGCATGCATGCATGCTAAATCACTACATCGTGTCCGACTCTTTGCAACCCTTTGGACTGTAGCCAACCAGGCTCCTCTGTCCATGGGATTCTCCAGGCAAGATGCCCTCCTCCAGGGGATCTTCCTGACCCAGGGATTGAACCTGCACCTCTTATGTCTCCTGCATTGGCAGTCAGGTTCTTTACCACTAGTGCCTCCTGGGAAGCCCACCCACTCCTATATTTGCACAGCTATTAAAGTACATACGGAGAAGGCACTGGCAACCCACTCCAGTACTCTTGCTTGGAAAATCCCATGGACAGAGGAGCCTGGTGGGCTGCAGTCCATGGGGTCGCTAAGAGTCGGGCACGACTGAGTGA
>NW_011494846.1:2654054-2664938 GCF_000754665.1 Bison bison bison | reverse complement strand
ACTTCACTTTCACTTTTCACTTTCATGCATTGGAGAAGGAAATGGCAACCCACTCCAGTGTTCTTGCCTGGAGAATCCCAGGGACAGCAGAGCCTGGTGGGCTGCCGTCTATGGGGTCGCACAGAGTCGGACACAACTGAAGCGACTTAGCAGCAGCAAAGTACATATGTATCTTCTGTTCTTTGTGTGTGAGCATGCATGCCAAGTTGCATTCAGTTGTGCCCAACTCTTGGCGACCCTACGGACTGTAGCCTGCCAGGCTGTTCTGTCCACAGGGATTATGCAGGTGAGAATACTGGAGTGAGTTGCCAAGCCCTTCTTCGGCCCAGGGATCGAACCTGAGCCTCTTGTGTCTCCTGCATTGGCAGGCAGGTTCTTTATCACTAGGACCACCTGGGAAGCCCCTCCTCTTTTGCTGCTGTTGTTGTTCAGTCACCCAGTCGTGTCCGACTCTTTGCAACCCCATGGACTACAGCACGCCAGGCCTCCCTGTCCCTCACCATATCCCAGAGTTTGCCCAAGTTCATGTCCATTGCACTGGTGATGTTGTCCAGCTATCTCCTCCTCTGATGCCCTCTTCTCCTTCTGTCCTCAATCTTTCCTGGCTTCAGGGACTTTTCCAATGAGTCATCTGTTCACATCAGATGACCAAAATACTGGAGCTTCAGTTTCAGCATCCGTCCTTCCAATGAATATTCAGGGTTGATCTCCCTTAAGATTGACTGGTTTGGTTTCCTTGCTGCCCAAGGGACTTTCAGGAGTCTTCTCCAGCACCACAGTTGGAAGGCATTCTCTTCTTTATCCCTCACTAATTCTCTCCTAACTTCATCTCATCACCATCAAACACGTGCTTCTTTCTCCAACATGAAAGACCCATTGTTTAGATGAAATACGTGCCTCAATTTCACAAACCTCACTGATGCTTCATCATGGAAAGGTGACTTAGTTTGACTAAGGATATTAAAAAAAAACCAAAAACTCCCTCCCTTGATCCCATATCACCCCTAGGGAAAGTCAACCCTCTTTTAAAAGACTGCCTATTCCCACAGTATCAATTTCCTTCTTTCTCCCACATCCCCAGGTCCTTTTAATTTGAACCCTATTCCCAACACTGTAATCAAATTCTTGCCCAGATTACCAAAGACCAGATTCAACAGACATCCCAGCCCTCACCTTGCCTGACCTCCTCCAGCGTCTGTCACTCTGTAGACACACTTTCCACCCCTGGCTTCTATGATCCTAACACCTCCTGGTCTTCCTACCTTTTGGACATCTCCCTCTGATGACCAACTTACATTTCTAACCATCTTTTAAAAACTGGTATTTCCAAAGGTTCTGTCCTAGGCCCTCCTTTCTTCTCATCTTGCAAATCCTTTCTTGGCAATACTTCTCCGGGTGATTGCACCCATTACAATCTGTATGCCAACAACATGCAATTACGAGACCGATTTTCTCTCCTGAACTCCAGGCCCAAGTGCACATGTGCATGCTTGGTTGCTCAGTCATGTCCAACTTTTTGTGACCTCGTGGACTGTAAGCCTCCAGGCTTCTCTGTCCATGGAATTCTCCAGGCAAGAATACTGGAGTGGGTAGTCAATCTCTACTCCAGGGAATCTTCCCAGCCCAGGGCCTGAACCCATGTCTCCTGCACTGCAGGCAGGTTCTTTACCATCTGAGCCACCAGACCCATATATCTGCATGTTATCCATGTATTTACACCTACGTAACTTGCAGGTTCCACATGCTCACTGCATCTGTATCTGTTAAATTTTAGTTGCTGCTAGCAGAAGCATTCCATACATTTTAAGCAGAAAGGGGTTTCTACAGGAAATTGCATGCTTTAAAAATTTTGGAAAGACTAGCAAAGTCTCCAGGAGAGCCTCCAGGAGAGGTGTCCAGGACTGACACCAGAATAATACTGAAGATTTAACCCTCTAGGAGAAGTGCTGTCTTTGCCGCAGCAAGAAGCTGAGAAGTTAGAAGCCTGCTGTTCCAAATACAAGCTTACTTCTGCTGCATCTGTCAGGCAGCTGTGGCCCAAATCACTTGATTCAGAGGCTCTTACAGCTGGTGAATTTGCATTAGCCGGATAGATGCTTTGGGCTCTGCAGCCTCTGCTCTGAATTCAAGACTCACGAGTGGGTCTAACCAATTGATGGACCTGAACCATGGAGCTTTTGGCTGTCTGGACTGTGGAGTACAGGCTGGGCCACTACAAGGAGTATAGAATAGAGGTCAAGTGATTCAATCTACTGTGTCCCTCACAACAAAGAGTTTATTGTTTCCCAACAGACTGCTGCTCTCCTAAGGTCCCATATTTCTGTAAATTTACTCCCTCTACCCAGTAGGTCAAGTCTGAAACTGGCAGTAATACCCCTGCCCCAGTGTCCTCTGATCCATACCCAATTTATGCCATTCTACTCCAAATATCTTTTAGCTCCACTTACTACTCTCTCCCAGGCCTCCATCATCTGTCACCTGACCTACTGTAACAGCCTCCTAACCCCCTAACCAGTCTCTCTGCATCCAACTCTGCCTTTTTCTAACGCATTCTCCACAACATAGCCGGAGAAATCTTAGTAAAATATACATATGAACAGGATACTTTGTCTTTAAAAACCTCAGTGGGTCATTTAACATGTGTCATCTGCTCCAGCTGGTAATCACCATGAAGGCAAGTGCTGGGTTTCACCCACGGCCGTCTGCACCCCCAGAACTTTGCACAGTGCCCAGCACACAGGGCATATTATTTTCTCTATGCAAAAGATGTCGCCCTTCCTCCAGGCACACAACCCCATCCCCATGGCGTAATGAGCAAGGTTTCTTTCTGCCTGGTCATAAGCAATAACTGAACAAGAGAAGCACAGTGTTGAATGGTATAGTTAGCATTAGTCAGTTAGCTGTGTTAGCAACCTGAGTCTCCTTGCTGTTTGAACTCAGTCTCTCAAGAAAAAGTTGCCTCTTAAAGATGCATATACTGTGATTAAAAAAAAAAGTTTGAGGAAGGTGGAGGATCAAGTATTCCTTCTTGCCACTCTATTTTCTCATGCTCTAGCACTCACTCTCTTCTATCCCTCTCTTCTCACTCTCTTTGTTTCGTTGTTTTCACTCCATTTGGCATCTCTTCTCTCTCCCATCCCTCTCTTCTCAAACATCCACTTTCTTGAAGCCTAATGGAAACCTACAGGGCCTTCCTATGGGCCCTGATCCCCTGTAAACACAGACTTCCAGGTCAAAACTTGCACTGCGTGAGTGAGGATTTATTTAGTGCTTCCTCTGTAAAACACTGTCCTCCCAGAGTGGTTTTCCTCTGGAATCTTTGTCTCACGACCCAAGATTTCACTTCGAGCCAGGATTCTACTGGTCCCATACGGTTGTGTGCTATTGTGGCAGTTCCTCTCTGCCCGTGTTTTTTGGGAAGTCTTTTATTAACTTTCCAAACTTATTCTTGGAATTGGGCTCAGAATGTCCCTGGAGGAATGAACAGGCTGCAAACAGACTTCAGAAGAAAACAGCAACTTTCTTCAAGGTGGTCTTACTTTTATGTCCACCAAAACAATACCAACACAGCACCAAGACAGGAAGCGCACACATGCAGACCCCAGGATGCTAGACCGGCAGCAGGGTGAGGGGGTGGTCCTGAGATGCCCTCCACTCTGCAAATCGTGTGTTCATCAGTCTCCTAGGTGGGATCCCTGCCCGTGGCTTCTCAATGTTGCATCTCAGGCTTTGGGTTGGATGTTACTCCAGGAAGAGGTGAGAGCAGGAACAGAAGCTGAGGAATGCCGCATGCGGAAGCTGAGCTGTTTCCCTGAACAGCTGGAACAAGATCTCTGGCCTTATCTTTCAGGCTCCCTCCTGCAGGTCCCTGTCCTTCCCTTTGTCTTCACCCTCCTCAGGCCTTGAGTCATCACTGGGCGTCTAAGCAGTGTCAGGCCAGACTCTTAAATGCTGCTGAGTTTTACCCACGTTCATCCAGAGGAAGAGAATTTACCTCTGTGTCTGATAGCGACCTTGTTTTCTCCATTTCTCTGGACTGTTTTTCTAGAGAATGATAGCTCACATCTACCGTCACTTCCTAGGAGTCTCAGTGTGTAATCTGCCCACAGTGCTTTCTAGTGCCTTATATGAATTAATTTGTGTAAGCCTCCCACCTGTGAGGGAGGGGGCTCTGGTCTGTCCTGTTTTACGGATGAGAGAACTGAGTAGGAAGAAAAACTCAGCTGCTCACAGCTGTACAGCCGGAAAGGTCAGAGCTCAGATCCGAACGTGGGTGGTCTTGTGCCAGAGCCCCACCAGCATTCCCCACCCCCAACACCCTCCACCCCGCTTCTTCCCCTGCTTATCAATTCTCTTTTCCTCTGGCAGGGGCCCTGGGAAACCACCTCCTGTCTAAAAAGAGGCTTTCTCTCTCCAACCAGACCACAGACCCATTTCCCATGCGTTCTGCTGGGGCTTTTAAGTGGATTCGTCAATAACACCCCTCTCTTCAGTACCCCAATTCAGAATCAGTTGAGAACTACATAGCATCAGATGGATGGAGATCAAAATGTGAGCTTTCTCCTGCTGAAGTCCCAGTTGGAGTTTGTGGCTATGTTCAGCGACCGGTGGGCCACTGAATGCTCTCGGTCATGCCACTATCTATCCTATGGCCCCGTCTAGACCCTGGGACAGCCCACATGAAAGAAAAGCTTGGTCTGCAGAGCAGACACAATTACCCAGAATTGCTGCCTCACCCCGGATAGGGGCAGAGAAAGAAGAAATCAAAACAATAAATAACTAGGACTAGCCTCTAACTGTAGCAGGATCCAAGCTGCTGAATCAGCCAGGAACCATTTCAAGCCTGCTACTTGGCATTGCACCATTGATAGTTAGTAAATAGACAAGGTCGCCAGTCTGTGGACAGCCAGCAGGCAAAGACAGACAGTATTGACCTGCACGTGCCAAGTGAGAACAGGGCAACAGCTGTCCTGCGTGAACAAAGCAGTGACATCCATGCACAGGTTCAGCGAAACCAGCATGAAGCAGGTTGCTGGAGGGCTCATATGGAATGAGCTTCTTTCTAGAGTTGAGACTGAAGCCGGGGGTGGAGTCGATTGTGATTTCTGCCCCAACACTCAGTATCCTTTCTTTCACACCTTCTTTTAAAACAGCTTCTACAAGACAGTTGGGAATTCTCTAGTTCTTGGAGAGTGGAATAAACTATTTTTGAGCATCTGTCTTGAGCAAAGCTCTGGTGCAAGCTAGAAGGTTGCTGAGTCCGTGTCCTTGGGGCCCGGGGCTCATCCACTTACCGTGCAGCCGACACCAGAGACGACAAGCCAGGCACCCCAGCCTCGGGCACACAGTTTAGTATTTTATCTCTGTTGTCTCCAGTGAATTAGGTGGCATCACCCCCAACTTAAAAGATGAGACTGAAATTCGGAATGATCAACATGAACCACAAACATTTCTTGAGCATTTACATGCTAAGCAGCTTAGGCTCATCGGGACAGGGAGCTGTGTGGTAATGAAGCAGTTGTGGGAACAGGCCCAGGGAGCCCGACTGCCCGGTTCGAATGCCAGCTGTGCCCCTTGGCAAGGTGTGATGGTGGGCGGACTACCTACTCTCTGTGCTTCAGTTGCACCACTGATAAATGGGTAAAAGAGCACCTGGTCCTCGGGCTGTCCTAGGAGGAAAGGAGTCAATACGCGTGACACGCGGCACAGTGCTCATCTCGTGGTGGCCACTCCGTGGAGGCTGGTGAGCTCAGGAAGCAGTTGTTTTACAGACAAAGCAACGGAGGCTTCGCCAAGCTCACGGCTGCCCAAAGTCAAAGGCAGCAGAGGAGGAGCCAGGACACAAACCCAGGTAGTCTGGCTTTAGGAACTGGACACAGGCCCAGTCCGCCAGCTGCCTCTCTCACAGCCGACACACGGAGAGGGGAGGGTCACCCTGCAGTTCCACCACGCTGCCCAGAAATGCCTTTCCAGTGCCCCTCGAATTGTCAGTCCCAGAACCTGCCTCTCTCACAGCTGACACACGGAGAGGCGGGGGTCACCCTGCAGTTCCACCACACCGCCCAGAAATGCCTCTCCAGGGCCCCTCGAATTGTCAGTCCCAGAACCAGGATTAGGACCCAGACTGGCTCCACGTTTCACTCGCCACAGCCCCCTCTCCCATCTCCTTGCCTCCTCTTTGCAGCTGGCGTCCTTCCCCAAATGAGACTTTCCTAAGCATGAGGAGCCCGTGAGGCCCTGCCTTCCAGAGTCCTTGGGGGCCTGGTCTAACTTTCCACAGCTCAGCTTTGATGTTTTCAAACTGCCAACCATTTTGAGTATTATCATATGCAAAACATGGTCTTAAATATTTTCTAATAGAAAGAGAAATGAAAAGTGTGAGTTCCCAGAGGAGTTTGTTAGCTAGTGGAGGAGACAGGCAGGTACACGAAGAGCACAGAGGCATGATCGCGGTTAGGACGACAGGAAGGGCCCATGCTGTGGCAGGAGCCCACCCCTCCACTGGGTCTCTTGTGCTGCAGAGCCTCCCAGGTGGGGGATGGGGGTGGCGCCCACGGGCAGCTCTTCAGTCCATCCCCATGTACTGAGGAGCCCCAGCGTTCTGGGATCAAAAGGGCCCTCCCTCTAAGGCCGCTGAGCCACTTCAAGGACACCAGGGTCACAGAACAATGCCATTTGGCAGATGGCAGAAGCTGCCTGGGGGAAGGAGAAAGGCTGGCTCTGCTGCCAAGCCAGAGACGGAAAACATTTTCTCTGAGTTAGAGAAAGGGAGGAGTGTCCTTTTCTGTTTAGAAGCAGCAGATGGACCCAATATTCCAGTACTTCCTGACCGTTTTGTAGGTCATCCACCCTCTCGAGCACAGAGTGAGCTCTGTGGACCCATGCCTCAGAAAAAACGAAACTGAGCTCATGCAATACGTTCATAGCTGCTGTGGTTTCTCAGACCCTTTAGAATTCCCACTGGGTCCCTAAATCCTGGATTAAAAATCATTCCCAGTAGGTTTTAAAAATGGCTTCAAATTCCTTGCTGCTCCTGTCATCTGGAGGCGACCTCTCGGTCCTCTTAAATCTAGGAAAGCTTTAACTGCATCTTGCAATAAAGTATGGCTTCCAAAGTCAGTTCATAAAAGGCTATGCACCTTCTACCTAGCTCACCTAGGATGCTCTGTTTCTATTGTCAAAACCATTCTATTTGTGGAACTTTAAACAGCAGCCTCAGAAAACTAACACACCATCCTTGGAGTCATTCCACCCTCTGGTCCAGGTGGTAAGTAAAGGGGCCACCTCAGATGTGGGGTCCTCCAGCCCCCAGACATTCAAGTCACCTGCAGCCACTCTGGTCTTTGCAGCTGAGGCCACAGACTACAGATATCAGACGGTGGAAATGTGCCACTCGCTGTGTCCTGATTGAGTTTCCGACTCACAGGATCCGTAAGCATAATAAGCAGACATTGTTTTAGGCCACTAAGTGTGGGGCTGTTTGTAATGAAGTGGTGATTAACTGGAACGCTGTTGAAACCTCTCCTGACCTCGAACCACTCTAAATGATGTCCTCTTCCTTCTTTGTCTGCAAAGAGAACTTGCTTGATGAACTAATTTGAGCTAAATGTCCATGGTAATGGTATCACAGAACCTGAGAATTGGGAGAAAGCTTGAATCTCACATGTAGGGAAAAACAAATTACCCATAGTCCCAACTTCATACAAATCGAACATCCTTCATTTTCCCTTTCAATCCTTGTGCATACATAATTTGCAGATCGCTTATTCAAGATTCATTCAACACAGTTATAATCAGACATAATTTTCTAGTCTGCCTTATTCAACTTGCAATTTATCATAGCATTTTCCATGTTGCTACATAGTCTTTATTCTTTTAATTGGCTGCAAAGAATTTCATAAGTGATTGTAGTATAATTTACTCAATCATTGTCCTTTTGACCAACATAAAAACCTTGATGTGAATCTTCTTTAATTGCAATGTTTTAATTGTTCTAAATCAAGGTCAACAAACTGTGGCCTAAGAGCCAGATCCACCCACCCTGCTTTTGTACTGCCTGAAGGCTAATGATAGCCTTTAGAGGTTTAAATGGCTGGAAAAATTTTTTTAAAAGGATAGTATTTTATGACACTTGAAAATTACATCAAGTTCAAAATTCAGTGTCCATAAATAAAGTTCATTGGAACAAACAACACCCATTCATTGACACATTGCCTGTGGCTGCTTTCATAGTAATACAATGGCGGAGCTGAATAATTGAGACAGACTGTATGACCCACAAAGCTGAAATATTTATTATTTGGCCCTTTACAGAAATCATCTGGGGAAATCTGTTTTAAATATACATCATCATCCCTCTCACCTCACTCAGCAGTCATACCTATGGTCATTTTTCTACTGTCAAGAATCTCTTTTGCTATCTTTCTAGCTCTCATTATTCATTTGTTCAACAATAATTTGTTAAAAATCTGCTCTTTGCTAAGTACCTATTCTTGCCAGATGTTGTGGCAAAATATAAATAAGGCAAAATCCTTGCTTTCAAGGAGTTTATAGTGTAAGGAGACATTTAAGACAGAGACACACATCAGAGTATTTCAGATTTGAAAAGTCCTGTGAGGCACAAAGAAATGCTATAGGGTCCAGATGTGGGATAATTCCTAACAGCCAGGAATGTGACATTTGAGCTTCAGGGAAGCAAAGGGAATGGCAACCTGGGTAGAAAAACAACTACAGCCTGGGAGACTATTAGCATGCATATGTGTGTGTGTGTGTGTGTGTGTGTGTGTGTGTGTGTGTAAAACAATGTGACTGCAGTAGAGATGCTTTAAAAAGCCACAGTGAAGAATCAGATGAAGGAGGGAGATTGGAGAGGAGGGAGAAAGGAGTGGGGGAGGAGAGGGAAGAGGTTGGAGTCAAGCTAAGATAGGATACAATCTGACAAAGAAGAAAACCTATCTAAACCTTCAAGTTTGGAATCACTAATGCTTTTATTTCCCTTTGGCCAAAGGCAGATAAGACAGATAAAAATTTTAAGTTCTTCTACCAGGCTCTATAAAACTTCGGGAGTTAAGAGATGCCAATTAGTTACCCAGGAAAGGCACTTCTTATGCAAGTCTTTGAGATGAACTGTTACATCCCATAAGAAATAAAACTGAATGTGAGAAGTCTGGATGTTTCCAAGAGGGCTTACTGTACATGTTGAAGCAAGAATACTTTACTGCTGTTGCTGCTGCTGCTAAGTCGCTTCAGTCGTGTCCAACTCTGTGCGACCCCATAGATGGCAGCCCACCAGGCTCCCCCGTCCCTGGGATTCTCCAGGCAAGAACACTGGAGTGGGTTGCCATTTCCTTCTCCAATGCATGAAAGTGAAAAGTGAAAGTGAAGGTGCTCAGTCGTGTCCGACTCTTAGCGACCTCTTGGACTGCAGCCCGCCAGGCTTCTTGGTCCATGGGATTTTCCAGGCAAGAGTACTTTGGGGGTTACCAAATGCAGAGCAGGATGGTTACAAATATAAATTTTTTCACAAGGGCCTACATTCAGAAGAGCAAGTAGGGTTTCATTCATGTACTTTCAACCTTCACATGTAGCTAATTACTTGTTCCAAACAACCTTACTCTTTGAAATTCCATCTTCCTTCTGTGTGAATATCCCCACCCCGCCTTCATCACAACTTCCTTTTACTAATCAGAAGGGCTTTTGATATCAAGGTTACAAAGAGGATTTCTTATATGAAGCCGAAAGAAATCAAACACTGATAAATTTAGTAAACTTCTACAAATCTTATCCATTCTTTAAGGCTCAGTTCGTGAATCAACTCTTCCAGAGCTATGCTTCTGAAACTTTAAGGTAGACTGAAGATCTTGTTAACATGTACCCCACATTTGGTGGATTAAGTTTGGAATAGTGCCCGAGACTCTGCATCTCTAACAATTTCTGGTCATACTGATGCTGTTGGTTCATGGATACTAGCAAGGGTCTGGATTATTCCAGCCCCCAGTCCATCACCATCTTCTGAATTCCAGTGGAACTTACACTCTGTTCTCTAGCATTTCAGTCTTGTCTTGTTTCCATTTCATGAAGGTTAGTTTTAACTTCCTAGACTGTGACCTCCTAGAGGAAAGAATCGTATCTGACATGCATCTGTCCCCTCAACATGCTGCACCTGTTGCTTCTCAGAACAGGCGCTCTGGAGCATTTTGAGAATTGGTGAACAAGTCATTCGAGACAGCTCAGAGCAATCTCCAGTAAGAGAACCAGAGCCTCGGGCAAAAGTGCCAGTTCAAGGCGTCATCCTCATTACCACCCCGTTCGTGGGCCTGTGAGAAGCGGGCACTGTTTCAGTACACAGAGCAGGTACAAATTGTCAAGCCTTATACTTGGATGAACAAGAAATGGAGCCTGGTTTTCATTCCCATAACTGAATTTAATCATGGGCAAGCATGCGTGTGTGCTTAGTCACTTCAGTCGTGTCCTACTCTTTGCAACCCTGTGGACTGTAGCCCACCAGGTTCCTCTGTCCATGAGATTTTCCAGGCAAGAATACTGGAGTGGGTTGCCATGCCCTTCTCCAGGGGATCTTCCCGGCTCAAGAACTGAACCTGCGTCTCTTACATCTCCTGCATTGGCAGGCAGTTTCTTTACTGTTCGCGCCACCTGAATTTAATTATAATGTCAATCTTTGCCTTCTGCTTGATTGCATAAAATATTATCTTGACCACATTCAGGTAAACCCAGTTACTTCCGGGTTTCTTTGACCCTGTAGGATTTTCCCTCTGCCTCTGTCTCCCCTATTGGAGAAGGAAATGGCAACCCACTCCAGTGTTCTTGCCTGGAGAGTCCCAGGGACGGGGGAGCCTGGTGGGCTGCCATCTATGGGGTCACACC